>NC_142933.1:113523953-113723953 GCF_046866305.1 Octopus bimaculoides | reverse complement strand
TTACACAACACATACACACATACATGCATAGATAAATACATACATACACATATATATATGCACACACACACATGCATAAATACACATACATATACATAATGTCTTTTAAATGTATGTAGGTGGTAGTCATGAGATCAGATGAAGCATCTTGTAATATCTGTTCTAGTCCTTTTTGTTGAGTTCAAATCCCTCTCCAGTGAACTTTCAAGAGACCACAGTTAAAAAATCTCAAATAAATTATGTCAGTGATACTTGAATTTTGTTGGTGAATGAGAGTATAAATTCCAAGAACCATAGTATTCCTGCTATTCTTAGCTTTGAATGATATTGTATCAGGCACAAGTCAGCAGAAGATCTTTTGAATTAATTTGTAAATCTGAATGAAGTTATTTACATTTATATATATATTGTGCCATATTGTCTCTTTTATTCATTTGTAGGAGGAGCGTGCGCGCGGTGAACATAATTTATCTAATATTTCTAAAACTCATGAAAGAATGCAGCAGGAACAGCGGAGTAAGATTTGTTATATATTCTTTGCTTGTATAATCAAAACATTTAACATTTTACAAGTTATAAACTTCACTTGAAATCATTTAATTATTCAATCTGAAATGACTTAATGCTCTTGATTAGATTTCCTTCCTATGACACTAAGAGTCAAGTAACTATAGCTTTCTCTTTCTTTGCAGACAATCCAGTCACAACAAAAGGAGAAGCAAAAGCAGCATTAGCTATTTCATGTAAGTATTTGTTTTTTTTTACTCTTTGAATACATTAGCTATTTCATGGAAGTGTCAGTTCTTCTTACTAACTATATACATTAGCTATTTCATGTAAGCTTTAGTTCTTACACTAAATGAATGCTTCAGTCAGCTGTTTCCTTTTTTCAACCCTTTTGCTATCAGTTCACCTGCGATCACTTCATTTTCTTTGATACACCTGTTTTAAAATGTTTATATTTAAATTCTTCTTCAAGTTATCATGAGTGAAACACATCGCACAATGCTGTGCCAGAAACTTTTGTCCTTCATCAGCTTTGGTAGATCCTCAATTTCATGTTGTGTGTTCCTGTCATAACATCAATGTTGAGTGGTCTTTGTCTTCTATTTGGGTGCATATCATAACATATGATATGACCTGTTATTTAGCATGATGCTAGTGGCCAGCAAAGTCTATTCTGTGTTGAGCAATAATAGTTGAGATTTAAATTTAAAACTGTCCATTATAATTTTCATCATCATCATCATTTAACGTCTGTTTTCCATGTTGGCTTGGGTTATACAGTTTGACTGGAGCTGGTCAGCTGAAGAGCTACTTGGGCTCCATATCTGTTTTGGTATGATTTCTACAGCTGGATGCCCTTCCTAATGCCAACCACTTTGCAGAGTTTATTGGGTACTTTTATGCTGCACCAGTACTGGTGCTTTTATGTGACACCAGTACAAGTGCTTTTTTGTGACACCGGCACCCATGAACCCACAAGATTAGGAATGCTCAGCTGAAGAGAGATATAGTGGACATACCTATATGCAAGGACAACCATGCTTTTACTTCACTTAGCACAGCAAACCTCCAGGAGTTTTGGAGGTTTGCTGTGCTTTCATATACTTGATTCATTGCACAACACATACACACACACATACATACATACATGTCTGAAGATCCTTTATCATCATTTCATCCAGAACGCCGAACTGGCTCCTGTGCAGGTGGCACATAAAATACACCATTTTGAGTGTGGCCGTTGCCAGTACCGCCTGACTGGCCTTCGTGCCGGTGGCACGTAAAAGCACCCACTACACTCTTGGAGTGGTTGGCGTTAGGAAGGGCATCCAGCTGTAGAAACTCTGCCAAATCAGATTGGAGCCTGGTGTAGCCATCTGGTTTCACCAGTCCTCAGTCAAATCGTCCAACCCATGCTAGCATGGAAAGCGGATGTTAAACGACGATGATGATGATGATGATGATGATGATTCCAAATACCAGCTTAATAATGATAGTTAGTTGACTTAATCTCTCTGAATTCTTGATTATCTTCAAAATTAAATCAGAAACATAGGCAGCATATTTCTATAACTGTTATGATAACTGGTTGAATTTGAAGTATTGCAGCTATATGTATAATTAAAAATTAATATCAAACACTGTTAACTGCATTAGTTACTTACTTTTTCAGTCACGCCTTACTACAAAAATAAACTACGAGGTTTATATAACACAGCCATGCAGGATGCTGAAGCAGAAGCTGAGTATGTTTCATTGTATAAGTTTCTATTTATTCTTTCCATAATGTTTTTCATTGCATGTATTAACCGTAGTTTAATTGTCTACAACCCAATCTACAACATCTGAAACTGTCTCTTCTTCATTCTCAAATGAAGGGTAAGGGTCACCATGTTTAGAGTCTCCATTTTTTAGTGAATTTTTCAGTCTCCTGTGTTATAGTTGTTCTTTACACAGACCAACGTGGAGGTGCAATGGCCCAGTGGTTAGGGCAACGGACTCGCAGTCATAGGATCGCGGTTTCGATTCTCAGACCGGGCATTATGAGTGTTTATTAAGCGAAAACACCAAAAGCTCCACGAAGCTCCGGCAGGGGATGGTGGTGAACCCTGCTGTACTCTTTCACCACAACTTTCTCTCACACTTACTTCCTGTTTCTGTTGTGCCTGTAATTCAAAGGGTCAGCCTTGTCACACTGTGTCACACCGAATATCCCCGAGAACTACGTTAAGGGTACACATGTCTGTGGAGTGCTCAGCCACTTGCACGGTAATTTCATGAGCAGGCTGTTCCGTTGATCGGATCAACTGGAACCCTCGACGTCGTAAGCGACGGAGTGCTAACAACAACAACAACACAAACCAACACCAATTTTCCCAGATTCCAGATTTTACCCTTAACGCTTTTTATGCATGACATTGTTCTTATTTAATGCAACCTACTCAGTTAGTAGTTGTTACAACTAGTTTGTTGAGATCATGAAATATAAATCTACATTTTTTTTCTCGAGCATTTCTAGAAGTAGAATTAATTTGCTGCTGAATTTAACACCATCATCTCACCCATGAGTACCTTTAGTAGATTCCACTTGGTTGTAAGAATTCAAGGTAGATCTCTAGCCTGAGGATTACTCCCTTCCTTTTTCGTATGGGATTTGAATCTCCTAAGCTGTTAACGAGCACTAGTTTTTCTCCTCGAAGCCATGAAAAAAAAAAAAAAATGATCTGCCTATTTTACTCCTATAAAGTAATATCTTCTATATTCCCTTTATACAATATTTTTGATGTAAGATAATATTTCTAGATTTTTTTTTCACATACTTATTAAGAGGTTCTATAGCAATGAATTCCGGGTAGAGGTAGGGGTCCACCAAGGTTCCGTCCTCAGCCCCCTATTATTTACCATAGTCCTCCAGGCAATCACAGAGGAGTTCAAGACAGGTTGCCCCTGGGAGCTCCTCTATGCTGATGACCTTGCCCTAATTGCGGAGTCACTATCAGAACTAGAGGAGAAGTTTCAGGTGTGGAAGCAAGGTCTAGAATTGAAGGGCCTTAGAGTCAACCTAGCTAAAACCAAAATCCTAATAAGTAGGAAGGTAGATAAAACACAAACCCCTTCAGGTAGATGGCCCTGCTCAGTATGTAGAAAAGGAGTAGGTAGTAACTCTATAAGATGTACCCGGTGCAAGCTATGGACACATAAGAGGTGCAGCAACATCAAAGGCAGGTTAACTAGCAAGTTAGTTTTTGTTTGTGGCAGATGTTCAGGTGCAATAAAGACTGCAAACAAACAGGAAACAACTTCTATCTCATTCCAGGGTGAAAAACTAGAGGTAGTCGATAGCTTCCGCTATCTGGGCGACCAAGTTAGTAGTGGGGGTGGGTGCGCTGAAAGTGTAGCTGCTAGAATAAGAATAGCCTGGGCAAAGTTTAGAGAGCTCTTACCCCTGCTGGCGACAAAGGGACTCTCACTCAGAGTAAAAGGCAGACTGTATGACGCATGCGTACGAACAACCATGCTACATGGCAGTGAAACATGGGCTGTAACTGCTGAGGACATACGTAAGCTCGCAAGGAATGAAGCCAGTATGCTCCGTTGGATGTGTAATGTCAATGTGAATACCCGTCAGAGTGTAAGTATCTTGAGAGAAAAGCTGAACATTAGAAGCATCAGTTGTGGCGTGCAAGAGAGACGATTGCGCTGGTATGGACATGTGGTGAGAATGGAGGAGGATAGCTGCGTGAAAAAGTGCCACACCCTAACAGTTGAGGGAACCCGTGGAAGAGGTAGGCCCAGGAAGACCTGGGCTGAGGTGGTGAGGCAAGACCTTCGTACATTGGGCCTCACCGAGGCGATGACTACGGACCGAGACCTTTGGAAATGGGCTGTGCGTGAGAAGACCCGGCAAGCCAAGTAAGATCGTTGCCAGTGCCCCTGGACTGGTTCTTGTGCGGGTGGCACATGAGATGCACCATTTTGAGCGTGGCCGTTGCCAGTACCGCCTGACTGGCTCCTGTAGGATTTTCGAGCGAGATCGTTGCCAGTGCCCCTGGACTGGCTTGTGCGGGTGGCACATAAAAGACACCATTTCGAGCGTGGCCGTTTTCGTGCGGGTGACACGTAAAAGCACCCACTACACTCTCTGAGTGGTTGGCGTTAGGAAGGGCATCCAGCTGTAGAAACTCTGCCAAATCAGACTGGAGCCTGGTGTTGCCATCCGGTTTCACCAGTCCTCAGTCAAATCGTCCAACCCATGCTAGCATGGAAAGCGGACGTTAAACGATGATGATGATGATGATGATTTCTGTTGTTGGAGTTAATTTTTTTTTTTGCATTGTTATTGTCTTATATAACAATGTAAAATGGTATTGTGAAATGTAAGGAGTAGTCACTTAATTAGGAATCTACAATGAAATGTTCATATTTATTAGTTGGCCAATACAACTTAGTTCTGTTGAATGATATTATTCCATGTTCTGACATACCACATTGTCAACTGGCCTAATTTATTAGTAATACCATACAAATAGATCAGATGACATTTGGAATAAACTTCCCCTTAAACCCAATTTTAGAACTAAGTACTGGAATCAGTAAATTGGTTTCAAATTATTTGCTATAACAGACAGATAAATAGTTGTAAAATTGACAGTTGCCTGTTCTTTGACATTTCTACATGTAGTAACAATGATATCTTTCAGTCTTTTCTTCAAATATTTTGTTTTGAGACTTCTTTTTTTTTTTTTTTTGCTTTTAGTGTTTTTTAAAAATTTATTGACATACTTTTATTGTTACTTTTTCTTTTTATAAATTTGCATGTTCTTTTTATGTAAGGATATAGACTGACTGTTGCACTGATTCACATAGAATAGCAAACTTTGCTGTTACATGTTATAAAATTTTAGATATTGAGTACCCAAAGTACCCAAGTTATAAAAGTTTTTGACTTAAAAGGAGATTTTAAAAATACATTAGACCAAAAATCTGAATGAATAGGAACCACAATTAGATGAATGCAGCTATTAAGAACTGACATGTTTAGTCATGTATAATGGAAGAAATTTAAAGAAAAAGAAAATCAGTCAAAATTGGGCAATAGAATTATATTTCTCTATAAAAAATTTCAACTCAACACCTAACATTTGAAAACAAATACATTAAAGATAATAGATCTAAGATGTTTAATAGTTAATGTATACACTTCATTGATTATAGCTATGAAATATATGTTTAAATGAACATATCCAATTACAATTGTTAATCATCATCATTGTTTAACGTCGGTTTTCCATGCTAGCATGGGTATGTGAATATTATGTGTGTAGTAACGCCTTGTCTCATGCGCATGCGTAGTCATCAATATCCAAGTTTGGCGCCCTGATTCTTTCTCTTTTCCCAGCCGGGCGGCCATGAGCATGGTCATGTCAAGCTGTCTCTCCATCATTTCAACTCTGGGGACAGCTCACAACAACATTCCGGCGTCTCAGCAACCAAGCCTATCATCTCCATAAATAAATATTGTTCTGTTGATAGTTCAGAGTTCTGCGTTTCGTTGTTATTTAGAATTTAATATAGGAAAGCAGGTGTACACCTAATGGTGTATAACCACTTTCCTAAATGTGCTTGTAATGAAAAAGAAGAGAAAATGAATATTTAAAAGAAATATATGGCATAGAGTTCAGAATTTAAACTTAGTCACAGAATTTGCTGAAAAAGAATAACTGTGCAACCTCTAGGGAATGGGTGTTATTGAGAATGACATTAAGTTGGGTTGAAAAAGCAAAAACCCAACTGTTGGAAATACTAAGCATTAAAGATTGTGAGGAAAGCAGGCCCATACAGAAACAAAGACAAAGAATTGGTTGAATGAGTGGATGACAAGAGAAGCAGTGTGTTCGTAACAACACTATATGTTAAGTTGCAAGTAAAGAAAATGTCAAAGTTGAGACTGGATTGAACCCTCATAAATGCAAAATTCATTTCTGAACTCCTTGTTGACTATGCCTATGTATATGGCTTTTAGGCCTTACAAACCTTCTGCCCCTTTTCTTTTTAAAAAATCCCTTCACACATTTTCTGTTGCTAGATCTCTCTTTCCTAGTGATATATTTGTTAATTCATGTCATGCTTTGTTCGGTAGTTTCACTAATTTCATTCAACAGTAGTTTGCAAGTACTTGGTGACCTTGTCAGTGCAGGTGCCACTTAAAAGCACCCAGTTCACACTGTAAAGTGGTTGGTGTTTGGAAGGGCATCCAGCTGTAAAAACCTTGCCAAAACTGACCTTGCCAGTGCATGTGCCATGTAAAAAGCACTAAGTCCACTCTGCTGAGTGGATGGTGTTAGGAAGGGCATCCAGCTGTAAAAATCCTGCCAAAATAGTCACAGAAGTCTGGTGCAGGCTTCAGCCTTGGCCGGCTCCTGTGGTACTGTCCCACCCATGCTAACATGGAAGACAGATGTTAAACAATGATGATGATATCATATTACACTATTTTCTTAACACTGTATACATTCTTTCTAATTGAATAACACCCAACCCTAATTTACAGCAGATCCTGTTTATACTACAACTGTTGGTTATTCCATTTTAGAATTCCTCCAATATGCCTCAGAAAAAACAATGTTTTATGTGGTTTATTTAGTTTTACTATCTTACTTGGAAAATTAATTTCATCTGTCTGAATTATTCCTTTCTTAAATCTTCCTTCTTATTAATTTTCTGTAATTTATGTATAGTTCTTCATAAATGTTTATAAGCCATCACTATCTATATATGTGCTATTTCCTTACATACTGTTACTTCTCATTAATTATATCCTATTACTTCCATGCTGTGTTTCTTTCTGGAAATTTTGATTTTTAGTCCCAAATACCATTAAATCCATTTGGATTAAAGCATCTGTGACATCTTCATGTTCCGTAGAATCCTCCCCTTCCCTCTCCCAAAATGCTGATTACCTTTAGATATCATACATACCACAAAGGGCAAAGGGAATAACTGATGAATCTGAAATATTCCCTTATTGATTTCAATACCTCCTATCCTTCAACAAAATTGGTTATTGTTACTATTTTTATTATTGCTATTATTTCTAAGGTGGCATTTCTTCTGGCCTTATTTTCTGAGTTCAAAGTCCACTAATGTCAGCTTTGCCTTTCATCCTTTTAGAGTTGATAAAATAAGTACCAGTTAAGCACTGGATGTAATCAGCTAGTCCCTACCACAAAATTTCAGCACTTGTGCTTATAGCAAAAAGAATTATTATTATAATTTCTCTAATTTTGTTTACCACTCATATTTTCACTTTTTTGTTTTTAGGCTAGTTAGAAAAGCTTTGGATAAAATTTCTGAAATAAAATCTATACAAGAAAACCGAAGACTTGGAAAACTTGGTAATATATTTCTCTTATATATATATTTCTTTTGTTCATTTATTCATGAAACTCTCTTGACTACAAATATATTATTTATTAAATTATTGTAGGATAACTTAGTGGAAAAAATCAAGAAAATTAGTCATTTGTTTATTTTATATGATAAATAGCATTATTGAGATTATGCTGTTTATGAATCAGTATTTGTTTCTTTTGCTTTACAGATAGTGACCGTCCCAAGCCAATTATTAGACGTGGTGTCCTAATGACAATGCTACAACAGAATGCTGTATCACTACCCTTATGGGTCAGCAAACCTGGGGAAAAGTAAATATTTTATTGTTGTTATTGTGGATGTGTAGGCAAATGACTTCTACTTTAGGTCTGGGCTGACTAAAGCCTTGAGAGTAGATTTGATAGAAAGAAACTGAAAGAAGCCTGGTATGTGTGTGCGTGCGTGTGTGTGTGTGTTTGTTACTGCCTCCTTGTCTTGACTTCACGCGATTGTTGTAAACAGATGTGTCACTGTCATGCAAACTATGTTCTTTGTTTACAGTCTTGCATGGAAACCTGTCTGGTCATGGGGAAACATTACCTTGTAAATGGGTGAGAGTTGGTGACAGGAAGGGCATCTGGCCATAGAAAAATGTGCTTCAACAAATTCTGTCCAACCCATGCAAGCATGAATAAGTGGACATTAAAATGATGATGATGAAGGAGCAGGTCCTCTGAGACTGGAGGGTTTGATGCTATCAATGTTCTGTTTAAAATGTTGCCAGGTAACATCTATAAGAAAGATATGAACAGGGAGAAAATTCCAGAGGGTTGAAATCTTGGGGAGAAAGGACTGGATAGAGTAGTTCGAGTGTTGAGAACGAGTTGGATACAACAAGGGTAATGAGAGGTGGAAAGCTGGGTGAATATGGGGTGTCTGAGTGGTGGATTTATGACACCAACTAGTTCTGAGGAGCAGAGGCCATTATAATTGTGATAGAAAATACAGGGCAGTGATATCTGACTCTGTTTTTAGTTTAGATTTTTTCTCTCTTATGAAGAATTTTTAAGTAAATAAATGATGTGATTATTATCAGTAAGTTTTCTGTTGTCTTGGATCAGGTTGAGTTCTCCATCAACAGAGTAGAATAGACAGGGCTTAGGATATTTGCATATTTTCACAAGTTTGTAAAAGTATTGAAGAATATGAAGTATGAATATTTTGATTTAGTTTAGATTATTATTATCTAGGAATCAAAATCCAAAGAATATAAGTACCAGTTGATCACTTGGGTTGATCTAATGAACCTATCCCTTCCATGAAATTGCTGGCCTTGTGCCAAAAATTGAAATCAATATTATATTTGTTTATAATGCATCCTCATTTTGTCTGCTTTTTAGGCCTCCTCCACTATGTGGAGCAGTTCCAGCAGATGCTAATTATGTGGGCAAAACCGGTGACAAAGTTGCTGCCAGAGTTAAGGGTCAAGATGGAGAAGAAGAGAATTGGATCTTAGCTGAAATATCTTCCTATACTCCAGCTACTGGTAAATATGAAGTTGATGATATTGATGCAGAGGAGAGCAATGAGTAAGTACTATTTTGAACTGATTATCTTTACATATGAGTGTTAACATTTTAAGACCTTTCATCAGTTGCCTGCTGACTATCTACTCATTTCGAGCATTCAACGACAATATGAGTTTTTAAAGACAGTTGCTCCCATAACTTCCAAAATAAAATTTTGGATTCATGGAGGGTCAATGTTGGGAACAAAAACAGGAGAGTGGAGACATAAAAGGAAACTGAACGAAAATAAACATGGAGGGTTGTTAGACCAGAACGAGGGGAAAATAGTGAAAGCTGGGAGAAATATTTTCTTTGAAAAGAGAAAAGATAGAAGACGTCCAGTCCTTAGGATGTCATGCAGGAAAAGAAAGATGGACGATGGTTATGTGTGTGCAATGTGAGAGAGAAAAAGAGCAAAAGAAAGACAGAGAGAGAGACATAGAAAACGGTGAAGGGGAGAAAAGGGAATTAGAGAAGGATGGGGGAGAAAAACTACGTTTAATGTCCATCTGCCATGCATGCATGGGTAGGATGGTTGACAGGAGCCGGCCAGGTAGAAAAACTACCCTAGGCTTCTGTGTCTGTTTTGGCAGGGATTTTACAGCTGGATGCCCTTCTTAACACCAACCACTCTGCAGAGTGGACTCAGTGCTTTTTACATGGCACTAGCATAGGCGAAGTTAGTTTTAGCATGATTTTTACAGCTGGATGCCCTTCCTAACACCAACCACTTTACAGTGTGGACTGGATGCTTTTAACATATATATACATACTCACACACATACATCTGACAATGTAGATGTGCATGTGCTCCTCAGAAACTACTAGAATTTATACATACGCACATATGTATTTATATATATTAGCACTGCTTTTAGGTTTGGCTCCAGTGTATGGAACCTTAAGCAGATATCTTATACTATAGCCCTATGCCAATCAAAGCCTCATGAGTGGACTTGGTAGATAGAAACTGAAAGAAGCCCATTATATCTATATATATATATGTGTGTGTGTGTTTGTGTCCCCTTTTCTTGACATTGCATAGTTGTTGTAAGTGATTGTTACTGTCATACATGCAGAATATTTCCAATATTCTGTGAGAATGTCTGGCCATGGGGAAATATTATTTTGCTTGGAAACAGGTGAGGGCTGGTAACAGGACATATGACCATAGAAAATCTACTTCAGTAAACTCCATCTAACTCCTGCTTTGTCTACCCATGCAAGCATGGGAAAGTGGGTGTTAAAATGATGATGATGATGAAATGATGATCAGCTCCATTATCCTTAAAAGTTTTAATGTAAGATTTTTTTCTTGTGTACATGGATTGTTAAGTCATTTATTTCTCTTTACAAAGACAAGAATCTGCTTGTTCTTCTGATCATTCTGAACTCAAAGAAAGAAACTTTATTGAATTTTTTTTTACTTTATTGTTAATATGGTGTTTAGTGTCATATCCTTCAATTACTGCCAATATCCATAGATTATTAGTGTTTCTTCAATGTTCAAATTTATTTACATTTGATTTTGTTTACAGGAGACATTCTTTGAGTCGAAGGAGGATCGTACCACTGCCAATTTGGAAAGCTAATCCAGAAACAGACCCTGATGCCTTGTTCCCAAAAGAAACGGTAAGAAATATGAAAACTGTTAATTATAAAAGATTGACAGTTTATCTATCTTTAGATTAACAGTAGAATATTTCCATTGATAATATTTTGCAAGAAACTGTATTTAGTTGGAATCAGTGCAAATCAGCAACAAAGAATATGCCTTCCTTTGTAGATCTCTCAAACAATACTTAGTTTAGTTTGAATTTATTTGATATTATTTCTTTTACTTTGATATCTTTGATATTAATTATAGAATTAAGGCAGTGAGCTGACAGAATTGTTAAGTATTCAATGCTTTGCAGCATTTCATCTGTCTTCATGCTCTGAGTTCAAATTCCACTGAGGCTAATTTTTCCTTTCGTCCTTTTCAGATCAATAAAATAAGTACCAGTTGAGTGCTGGGGTTGATGTAATCGACTTACCCCCTCTCTGAAATTGCTGGCCTTGTGCCAAAATTTGAAATCAATATTAATTATAGAATTAGATAATGAATTAATAAAGTTTTATTCAGCTGTGTATCAGATGTCTAACATTAGGGATGTATGGTCTTTAATTGGTCATATCTTTATAAGAATAATAATTGTAAAATAACTTATGCGAAATAAAATCCTTTTAGAATGTCTTGAAGTAAATTTTATCTTACAGAAGAAACTGATAAAATACTTAGTAATCATCCCTGAACTTACTTTAATCCTTTTTATACTGACCTCCCTGAGACTGCCTTGTGTTATATGATATGAACTTCTTGCTTTAAAATGATTTAAATTAAAACCTTTCATCAAAATTTCATGTCAATTTATGTTCCAGACAACAGCTTATTATAGACAAAGTTATTGTACTAAATTCTTTGTTATTTTAAAAATTAATGGGAACAAAGGTTGTCTTATTTTAACTGAATTATATTAAAAAATGTTAATCTGTTGGTGATTACAGCCAAATATAAAGTTTGGTAGTGGCCTTAGTTGAAAATGGTAAATGTTGCATTTTTCCACATTAAAGAATCTTTCAGAATCTTCTAGAATAATTAAGATCTTACTCTCAGGTAAACAGCAAAATTGATGAGTGATAACTGGTTCATCTTCCAGTTTCAAACATAGGCCATAGTTGGACGTGGTTATTTTCTTAGAGATTAGAGTCAGTACTCTTGAAATGCTTATCATATCAAATTTATAGCTTCATTATTTGTAATCACTGACAACACTCTTTTTTCGGTGGTTTTGTTTTTGACCTGTAATAATTTCTTTACTTTTGGGACCCTAATAGCAAATACGGGCTGAATTATTAATGTAAGAAACCATTGTTGATATTATTATGATTATTAAATTTATTTTCTTTTGTAGCTGGTCTTGGCTCTGTATCCACAGACTACATGCTTTTATCGTGCACTCATCCATGAACCACCAAAAAGGGTACTATTAATTTTGTTGTTACTTTTTACCTTTGGTAAAGTCTCTCTGTTTTTATGAAAACATTTAACCCTTTAGCATTCAGATTACTCTATCAAATGTAATCCTTATTTATTCACATTGTTTTGAATTAATCATTTCATAGCTTCAAGATTTTGATGAAGTGATTGTTTATTTCTAGAATGACATTGTAGAGTAAGTGTGAGAGGCTGAGTCTGACCAGTTTGAACATAAAACAGGTAGAATATTTTGGTTGGATATGCTAAAGGGTTAAAGTGTTACAAATAACTGAGAAAGTAAATGAGGGAACCAGATACCTTACAGTTTATAATTTTGTCTATGTAGGCCTGATTTTAAATTTTGCTAGGATTATAACTCAGAATTGCTTTCTTCCCTCTGGGATAAATCAAACAGTTAAATATGCTATGGTATTCTTTGTTAACTTCATCCTACCAATAAAAAAGAGAAAAAAAAACTTGGCTTTGTAACTGCACTTTAGTGATATTTGACAAAAAGTATATTCAGCTTTATTATACATTGTATTAAGTTGCAGTTATAATAGTGTATAATGTTAATATTATCTTGTAAAAATTAAGTGCAATAATGAAGATACTTTACTCAAGCTATTTTTACTTAATATTTAAGTTTTAAAATGCAGTGACTGAACATATACTGTTGTTGGCTCTCCGTCACTTACGACGACGAGGGTTCCAGTTGATCCAATCAATGGAACAGCCTGCTCATGAAATTAATGTGCAAGTGGCTGAGCACTCCACAGACACGTGTACTCTTAACGTAGTTCTCGGGGATATTCAGCGTGACACAGTGTGACAAGGCTGACCCTTTTGAATTACAGGCACAACAAAAACAGGATATAAGAGTGAGAGAAAGTTGTGGTGAAAGAGTGCAGCAGGGTTCGCCACCATCCCCTGCCGGAGCCTTGTGGAGCTTTAGGTGTTTTCGCTCAATAAACACTCACAACGCCCGATCTGGGAATCGAAACCGTGATCCTATGACCACAAGTCCGCTGCCCTAACCACTGGGTCATTGCACCTCCACTAACGTACTATTTGACTGCCAAATTGTAAGTTCATATCCTGCCTTATGCCGAATGGCAAGAAACTTACTCCTGTTTGCATGTCTGTTTGTAAATAATCTTACGTGTAATATAAATTTAGTCTCTTATTTTGATATTCCCAATTAGTTATGTGTTTAATAATAGAAAAAAAGAACCTTGCTTCCATAGTTGGTTTGGTATTGGTAACAGTTTTCAAATAGAGAGCCTGAATCAAGTCCACCAGTGTGTCTTGTCTAAATAATAGCACAGCTGAAATTACATTCCTGTGATATTATTATTAGTATTATTATTATTGAAATAAAATCTTAGTATCTTGTATTTAAACTCCAAATCTTTCACTTTGAATGGTTGGATAATTTTCTTCCCCTGTTTCATCAAATGTTGCTTGTGTGTGTGTATGTCATTTTGTATATAGACACACACATTGTGATGTATGTAGTATTCCTCACTAGCCAGGGTGAAGCCTGAACAATTAATCTTTGTATTCAGGTGTTTGGCTAAATCAGATTTTGACAAATCTCTGAAACCAGTTGTGAAGAACCAAATATTGTGTATTAATAGTTAAGTATTCAATTGCCAGGCATCCATTTTTCCGCGTTTGATGTACTTAAACTTTATTTGTCCAAATTTGATTCTTAGCACTCATGTTAATTCACACAGCTAATTCTTATATTTTAGATTATATTTTGCAAATATCATTGAAACAAGAGCATTCATTACAATAAATATGACACTATATTTTGACAACTGGCTCTGTTTACTGTGCTTGGGAAGATATGTCAAGCTCAGTTAAACTGTGGCCATCCATACATACAGGCATGTCCTCTACGTCCCTCTCTCAGCTGAGAGGTTCTTGTCTTGAAGGCTCACAGATGTTGGTGTCACATAAAAAGCACCCATGCTGGTGCCACAAAAAAAAGCACCTGTACTGGTGCCATGTAAAAGAACCTGTACTGGTGCCATGTAAAAACACCTGTGCTGGTGCCATGTAAAAGCACCTGTGCTGGTGCCATGTAAAAGCACCTGTGCTGGTGCCATGTAAAAACACCTGTGCTGGTGCCATGTAAAAACACCTGTGCTGGTGCCATGTAAAAACACCTGTGCTGGTGCCATGTAAAAGCACCTGTGCTGGTGCCATGTAAAAACACCGGTGCTGGTGCCATATAAAAGCACCGGTGCTGGTGCCATGTAAAAACACCTGTGCTGGTGCCATGTAAAAGCACCTGTACTGGTGCCATGTAAAAGCACCTGTACTGGTGCCATGTAAAAGCACCTGTGCTGGTGCCATGTAAAAGCACCTGTGCTGGTGCCATGTAAAAGCACCTGTGCTGGTGCCATGTAAAAGCACCTGTGCTGGTGCCATGTAAAAGCACCTGTACTGGTGCCATGTAAAAGCACCTGTACTGGTGCCATGTAAAAGCACCTGTACTGGTGCCATGTAAAAGCACCTGTGCTGGTGCCATGTAAAAGCACCTGTGCTGGTGCCATGTAAAAACACCTGTGCTGGTGCCATGTAAAAGCACCTGTACTGGTGCCATGTAAAAGCACCAGTGCTGGTGCCATGTAAAAGCACCTGTGCTGGTGCCATATAAAAGCACCTGTGCTGGTGCCATATAAAAGCACCGGTGCTGGTGCCATGTAAAAGAACTTCTGCCGGTGCCACGTAAAAGTGCTTATGCCAGTGCCATGTAAAAAGCACCCAGTACACTGCAAAGTGGTTGACATTAGAAAGGGCTTCCAGCCATTGAAGCCATCCCAAAACAGACGAATGTAGCTTGTGCAGCTCCCCACCTGGCCAACTTCTTTCAAACCATCCAACCCATGCCAGCATGGAAAACAGACATTAAATGATGATAATGATGAACTATTTCCTTTGTTGAGGACTAGATAAGTTGCTTCTCTCTTCATATTTGGTTATTCTGTTAATTTTTGGTAGAAATAGGTAATGATGTAGCTGAAAATTATCAAATTACTATTCTTTTACTTGTTTTGATCATTTTGACTGTGGCCATGCTGGAGCACCACCTGTAGTCAAGCAATTCGACCCCAGGACTTACTTTTTGTAAGCCTAGTACTTATTCTATCTTTTGCCAAACCACTAAGTTATGGGGGACGTAAACACACCAGCATCAGTTGTCAAGCAATGTTGGGGACATACACACACACACACATACATATGATGGGCTTCTTTCAGTTTCCGTCTACCAAATCCACTCACAAGGCTTTGGTCAGCTTGAGGTTATAGTAGAAGACACTTACCCAAGGTGCCATGCAGTGGGACTGAACCCAGAACCATGTGGTTGGGAAGCCAGCTTCTTACAACACAGCCATTCCTGCACCTATATCATCATCATCATCATCGTTTAACGTCCGCTTTCCATGCTAGCATGGGTTGGACGATTTGACTGAGGACTGGTGAAACCGGATGGCAACACCAGGCTCCAGTCTGATTTGGCAGAGTTTCTACAGCTGGATGCCCTTCCTAACGCCAACCACTCAGAGAGTGTAGTGGGTGCTTTTACGTGTCACCCGCACGAAAACGGCCACGCTCGAAATGGTGTCTTTTATGTGCCACCCGCACAAGCCAGTCCAGGGGCACTGGCAACGATCTCGCTATATATATATATATATATATATATATAAGTTCAAAAAAGGAAAACAACATGAGGACGTGATACAGATTGTGTTACTGGACGCTCGGGAAAGAAAAGAAAGAGAATTTGACGTTTCGAGCGGAGCTCTTCATCTGAAACATAGGAAAGTCCAAAGAAGGGAAAGATGGAGGAAGAAAAAATCGCCAACTATACCCACGAGGTTATATATATATATATAGTTGAAATTTACAGAAAAACAAGACAAAGACAGTTGTATAAACAACAAGCAAGTGTATTAGTTTGACGCTCAGGAAAGTGAGAAAGTCATTTGCATTTCGAGCCTAAGCTCTTCAACAGAAAGAAATATGAGGAAATTAACAGAGAGAGAATAAAAAAAGTTGTGGATTTAGTGATCTATCAGACTTTTCCAAATATTTTTGTAATTTTGGCCTTTACTTTTATTTTCCAGCCTCAAGATGACTACCAAGTATTATTTGAAGATACTTCTTATTCAGATGGTTACTCACCACCTCTGGGTGTTGCCCAACGTTATGTTATTGCATGCAAAGAAGAGAAAAGAAAGTAGACCAATGCCTTCTGTTTTGAACTCCCAATAGGAAAGAAAAATAAATTTGAATTTAATGTGCTGAGTGAAACTGTCTGGATGAAATCATTTTTAAAAGGATTTATAAAAAAATGAAAAATAAATATATGCTATAATATATATATTATATATAGTTGGATTATATACATACTTGACAAACTGAGAAAAGCTATGGAGAGCTACTGTGATTGTTTACTAAGTTCTTGGACTAAATAGCTTTTTTATTTTCTGTTTTTCTTTTTTCTTTTTGATTTTTTAAAAAAAAAAACATTCTCTAATTGTTGGAAATAGCGTCCATGTTTGGGCTTTTTTGCATTTTTTAGGTGTTTTCCAGGAGTTTAACGCAATGAGAAAAAGAGAAACATATATTTCAGAAGAAAAAAAAATGCATTGTTTCAGAGGATTGACTTTTTATCCTTATATATTGCCTTCAGATGACTGATTTATCTTTACATATCACTGAAATCTGTCTATCCAATTTTACACACACACACACACACACACACACACACTCATCATGCTCATACACATACTCACACATATACAAACACAAACACACATTCATAAGCATAGAAATACACATTTTCAGATGATACTTCTGAAAATAAAGTTGTTTAATATAAATGGTCACTGTTTCAGTTTCTTTTTAAAAAGCCTTTAATCCAAGTAAGAGAAATCTCTTTCAGAAACAAAGACAGAATATAAGGAATTTTTTTTATTGGTGAACATTATAGGCAGAGTGAGACTAGGTTGATTTGAATTTCAACTGTAGGTCATTTTGTTTCATTTATTCCACCAATACCTTCAGGAATGTCTCCATATTTTTTCATTCTTTTTAAAGATTATTAAAAAAATGAATACTTAGTTAAAGAAGGAAAAAAAAACTAAATAGTTTACTACAGTTTGAAAAGTTTAATAATTCTGCTATGATTTAAATATAGAATGTGCAGGTACCGAGTATTATAAAGTCTCCACTGAGCTATTGTTAGATTTTAGCCCTTTGCTTATCATCATCATTGTTTAACATCTACTGTCCATGCTGGCATGGATTGGATGGTTTGATAGGAGCTGGCTAGACAGGAGCCTGCACCAGATTTCTGTGCCTTTTTAGGCATAGTTTTTGACATAAAATACACCATTTTGAGCATGGCCGTTGCCAGTACCGCCTGACTGGCCTTCGTGCGGGTGACATGTAAAAGCACCCACTACACTCTGAGTGGTTGGCGTTAGGAAGGGCATCCAGCTGTAGAAACTCTGCCAAATCAGATTGGAGCCTGGTGTAGCCATCTGGTTTCACCAGTCCTCAGTCAAATCGTCCAACCCATGCTAGCATGGAAAGCGGACGTTAAACGATGATGATACCCTTCCTAACATTGACCACCCAGCAGATGCTTGTCCTAAACTTTCATGTTGCTTGTTTTCATACTTTTAGTTAGCTCTTGTTTCACATGTTCTGAGTAATATAATTTTTTTCCTTTCATAGGTCCCAAGTTACTCTGATGGTTGAAAAAATTTAGAATGTGTTTTATATATGATGCCTGGACACCAGGGAAATATGTCTTGTGTATCATGTGTGATACACAGGACAAGGAAAGGGGTTAAAGTTAAATGTGCTTGTGATTTTATTATAGCTAGTGCCTTCCCTTGCCTTGGACTGTCATCTGCTGATAAAGTTGCAAGAGTGCTGTTGTGATATAGTGTGTCTTAGGTATTTAAACCTGGTGGAGCTCATCTGTCTCCAAGTCTGAAAACAACTGATTTCCATCGTTTATATTCCATCATCTATTTTCTATCATGTCGTTTCTATTGTCTCTTTTCTATCATCTAATTTCCATCGTCTATTGTCTATCGCAGTTTTTCCAGTGTATTTTCCATCGTCTCTTCCCTATCATCTGTTTTCTAACCTCTGTTTTCCATCGTTTATATTCCATCATCTATTTTCTATCGTCTATTATCTATCGTGCAGTTTCTAACATCTATATTCTATCATGTAGTTTCTATCGTCTAGTTTGTATCGTGTGTTTTCTGTCAAGTTTCTATCATCATTTTTCTATTGATTGTTTTCTATCGACTATTTTATATCTTCTGTTTTCTATCGTCCATTTTCTATTGTGTAGTTTTTCGTCTATTGTATAGTTTCTATCGTCTGTTTCCTACCGACTGTTTTCTATACTCCGTTTTCTTCCATTTGTTTTCTATCGTATATGTTCTGTCGTCTGTTTTTCATGAAGCATGATGCAGTCTTCTGGTTTGCCAGCTCCTGTCAAATCCTCTAACCTATTCCAGCACGAGAAAAGACAGTTAAATGACGATGATGATAAGGTGATATAAACCACAAACCCCTTCAGATAGATGGCCCTGCTTGATCTGTAGAAAAGGTGTAGTTAGAAACTCCATAAGATGTACCCAGTGTAAGCTATAGACACATAAGAGGTGCAGCAATATCAAAGGAAGGCTAACTGGGAAGAAGATAATTTCTGTATGTGGCAGATGCTCAGGAGCAATAAACACTGGAAATGTGCAGAGAACAACTTCTGCCACATTCCAAGGAGAAAAACTAGAAGTAGTTGATAGCTTCTGTTATCTAGGTGACCAAGTCAGTAGCGGGGGAGGGTGGGCTGAAAGTGTAGCTGCTAGAATAAGAATAGCCTGGGCAAAGTTCAGGGAGTTCTTACCTCTGCTGGTGACAAAGCTCCTCTCACTCAGAGTAAAAGGCAGACTGTATGACGCATGTGTACGAACAGCCATGCTACAGTGAAACATGGGCCGTGACTGTTGAGTACATGCCTAAGCTCGCAAGGAATGAAGCCAGTATGTTCTGATGGATGTGTAATGTCTGTGTATACACAACAGAGTGTAAGCGCCCTGAGAGAAAAGCATCAGATGTGGTGTGCAAAAGAGAAGGTTGCACTGGTGTGATCACATGTTGCGAATGAATGAGAATAGCTCTATGAAAATTTGCCACACCCTATCAGTTGAGGGAACCTGTGGAAGAGGTAGACCCAAGAAGACCTGGGATGAGGTGGTGAAGCATGACCTTCGAACATTAGGCCTCACCGAGGCAATGACTAGGGACCAAAACCTTTGGAAATATGCTGTGCGTGAGAAGACCTGGCAAGACAAGTGAGACCATAACCCGTGGTCTTTACCAGGGGTGTAGCCAGCCCACTTATGTGTACCTTTCCTTCTTTGGACACAAAACCCTGCTTGCGAAGACCTGTTGAGGCAAGTGAAATTGAAATCGAAAATTGAACCAAATTCGTTAACTGGCACCCATGCCAAAATGAACCTGCGACCACTGTTCTTTTGTCCAAATGACACGTTCATGAGCAAAACGAAGATGGGCTCTTTGATTCTTCTTGGAGATCAGAGGTTTCTTTACCGGTGTCCAAGCAAGTAACCCAGAACTTTATAACATCTAAGAAACTGTTTAGCACAATACATTGACATCGGAAGTGAAGCTAAACTCGCAAGTTATCTCAGCAGCATTCTTAAAGCTATCCTTCAGTGACATTCTAACCATAATATGACCCTGCCTTGGTGAAGCTTTATGAGATATACCAGTTTTGGGTTTAGTATCTGTCGATCCTGGTGACTTAAAACGAGCTATAATCTGTTGCACAACGCTTCTAGACCTTCCTACAGTAGTTGCTATCACAGAATTTGACTTGCCCTTTTGGTGAAGGCACACAAACCTTTGTTTTTCATCACAGGACACCAGTCGTCTCTCACAAGCCGCCATGCTGATAGTTGAATGTTCCAATGATGTAAGATCATAAGAAGTAACTATTAGCCCATTAACAGTCTTTTAAACAACAAATACCTCGGTCAGTAGTTCATTTTTTCTAAGTAACCCTTAACTTTTGGCTGCTGCAATTTGGAAGATTGCTTGTTTATCTCCTCATAACTTATGAAATATTTCTTCTATTCACTTGAAATTTTCACAAAAGATAGATATGAGATATATCTAAATATGTGTAAAATATCTAGCCTCAATGTGTTGTTAATCTTCTATAATAACTATTTCAATACACTTTTTCTTACTGACCCTTATATCATGTGAAACAGGTACCAGATCTTCAGGGAATTTTACCAGTAATATCTAGGTAAAATTTATTTCACATTCACTTAATGCTGGCCCTTACAAATACTTTAAGAAGCCTTCGATTTTTATTTTTACTTTGTTTCCCATAAATGCATTATACATTGAAAATTACAAAAAAAAAAATTAATGTTTTTATTGTTAACTAATATGTCATTATAAAATATGAGTTTATGAAAGAAGTATTTCTCCTACAAGAACTATCTGATGGCCAATGTTTCGAAGACATAATGAGATTATGTATCTTTTATTTGGAATATTAGCTGTAACATCTTTTGCATTTTCCCATTTTATGATGGATTGGATGCAACTAACTGTTCGAATCTGATGAAGAATCATCAAATTGATGCAGTATTGCAGCATCAGATATGTACAGCCTATGTTGATCAATGTCTGACCCAAATTTCTCCTACAGGAGCTCTGATGCTTTAACTTACAAGGTTTTCTTATATACTTATCTTCTTTGTAGCTGTTGTTGCTGTGTTTCTGCCCCTGAGCTACATCAAAATAGTGTGTTTGATGCATAACAGCATCAAAATCACAATGATTCTGATCGTATATCAGAATCATTGATGATGTTTCTCAGAGAGACTTGACTGTCTTTCTTGGTGAGGTTTATTCTTATAATTTTCAGTTCTTTTTACATGCTTTTGCCCATGAGAAGACTTCTGATTAATGATTAATGGAGAACTGTCCCTTTCCCGATTGCAGTGTATCTTCTCGGCACCCATCTTAATGTTACGTTGATTATACCAAGTACCTTCCTGTTCACTTTCAGACTCAGAAGAAATATCTACATCAGTGGTGTCTGACATAGAATTACTACCCTTACCACTGGAATACTTCCTTGATGGAGAATGCTGTCTTTCTTCCATTAACTTTGCCATTTTCTTGGAGCCATCCATTCTTTTATCGCTTTTCTCCTGATCTTTTCGACGCTTTTTTTTCTTTCTTTTATGCTTTGGCATTTCTCTACTGGATGAGCCTTCTGACTCAGACAAGTGATCTGCTTTCCTTTTCCGGTGACTGTTCTTCAAAGATGGTGATAGTAACCTGTGTGTAGAAGATAAAAGTACAGGTGTATTCATGTTCTAAAGAAGTGATAATGGTGTGATTGGTTTGCACCAACTTTCTGCTATCAACATTTTCATCTATCAAGCCTTCACCAATGAAAACAAATGATCTGTGTGAGTAGTCTAACAGGAACAATATTGGCTGTTAGACATTCATATGTCAAAGCTGATGGAAGAATCCGCTAATATATGTGTGTTATTTCTTTACTACCCACAAGGGGCTATACTCAGAGGGGACAAACGGATTAAGTCGATTATACCGACCCCAGTGCGTAACTGGTACTTATTTAATCGACCCCGAAAGGATGAAAGGCAAAGTCGACCTCGGCGGAATTTGAACTCAGAACGTAGCGGCAGACGAAATACCGCTAAGCATTTCGCCCGGCGTGCTAACGTTTTTGCCAGCTCGCGACTAATATATGTGTGTGTGTGTGTACACACACAAACATATATATATACAAATAATTAAAATCTAAAAAAATATAAATACCACTTGGCTGCAAAAAACTCAGTTAAGATGATATTTCAAAATATTTCTTTGTGATTCAAACATTTGAAATAAAACATTATTTATGACAATTGAAATAATTTCTTCACTATATATGACACCAAAGAATTAGAGGTAGAGAAAAATCAAACAACATTATTTCATGATAAATGGATGCACACACACACATCCTTAGACTATATAGACACAGGGATGATAAATACAGAAATATACAATTAAATAAATGGATAGCTGAATGAATAAATTATATATGTTGAAAATAGATACTCAATTAAGATACCTAATTAAATAAATAAAAGTAGATTCTATTAAATTTGAATGACATAAATAAATGAAATCTATGAGCAATACATCTGCAGGCTTCTCCTCAGTAAATCACAGATTTCTCTGGCTAATATATGAAAATTTATATCACAGACTACTCAGTATATAGATTTTTGCAGCCGAGTGGTATTTATATTTTTTTAGATTTTAATTATTTGTGGTAAAATAAGCATTTTCATGCCTATAAATTAATAAATAAAAATACAGTACAGTACTCCACTGTATATATTAAAAGAAAATACGTAGTGTACCATAGATGAGTAAACAAAGAATCGCACATCCTGTATGGAAAACGAAACTTAGGAGGCGAGTGTGCGGTGTTGTTTTGCATTTATAATAAAATAAATATATACAAATTATAAAAATAATTTAAAAAAATATACTGTTTCTATTTCACAGATTTTCACCTATCACAGGAGAATTTGGAACATAATTCCCCCGTGATGGTCGAGGGATTATTGTATAATGATGATATATGTTGAGCATGATCTAAATTGACAAAATTATATGATAACTGTGTTCAATCAGGGATAACATGGAATTAAATTTCCCAAACAAAACCATCATCACCGCAACTTGGAAATTAAATGGGGGTGGGGGGGAGTAGTAACAATGGACTGAATGATGTTTCTAGTGAGATCCAAATATGGGAGACAGTCTTAAATAGGATGGTAATAATATGGAAGTAGAGAGACTATCTCAGGTGAAATGATTACAATATGAGACCAGAGGCTGTTCCAGATGGAGTCATATTATAGAACCTAAAATTATTTGAAGCAAGATAGTAGTAATATGAGACCAGACCAAGCCAGATAGTAAACAACATAAAATTAAATGGTGATTCAAATGAGTTGTTATTTAAAGTTTAAAAAAAAAATACAGTGCCATTTTAACTTACTTTTTTTTTTTCTTTTTACTTTTCTTAGATTTCTTGTTTTTCATGTGTTTTTTCTTGGAATTTTTCTTGCTACTCTTCTTTTCCTGTTCAAACTGCCTAAGCTGGACAAGTGGTGAAATGAACTCCTGAGTATCCTCACTGGATTCTGAGCTTGTACTGCTAACATCCAGCAACACATCTTTACGTGGATCAGCTTTGATGAAATTTCGACACTGGAATGTCAGGTGACCAGCTGAAAGAACATGTATGTCTATATATATATATATATACACACACACACACACACACACATATATACGTAAATGTCAAATGATGACAATGGTTGCTCAACACCACATTTGTGGAAATAATTTCTTTATTTGTGAATAAAGGCTACCATTGGTTTCATGTTAGAGAAAGTAGGAAAAGTGTCAAGTGTCTTAATTTTTCAAGCTGATCACATGGAGAAAGATGTTTACCTCCATTTTGGAAAACGGTCTCCTATATAAATATACATATATATATGGGAGGAAGAGGTGTATTCCCATGTAGGGAAAAATATAGAATTTGTTTTAGAGTTTGAAAATGCACCTGAATTTGAAAAACATGTAAATTCCCCTCCTCAAATGCCCCTGCCCCTCTCATAATTTCTTGTCTTGTGAGTTACTTGGTTACCCTGCCAGCGCTTTTGATACATTAAAAAGCATCCAGTCCACACTGTAACATGGTTGGCATTTGGAAGGATTCCATCTGTAACAATCATGCCAAAGCTAACCTCACTTGTACTAGTGCCACGGAAAAAGCATTGAGTCCACTCTGTGGAGTGGTTGGTGTTAGGAAGGGCATCCAGCCATAAAATCCCTACCAAAACAAACACAGTAGCCTAGGGTAGTTTTCCTACCTTGCTGGCTCCTATCAACCATCCTACCCATGTATGCATGAAAGATTGACGTTAAATAATGATGATGATGTAGTTTTTAAATAGATTTATTCACATACATACCAAACTAGTTTCAACAATTTTTTGTTTCTCAGTGGCACAAATATATATAAAATAAGGGGATTTTAACAAAGTTTAAAATTACAAAACAGAAGTCAGATAAACATGTTTAAATGATCAAATCATTATCATCATCGTTTAATGTCCACTTTCCATGCTGGCATGGTTGGACTGTTTGACTGAGGACTGGCAAGCCGGTAGGCTGCACCAGGCTCCAATCTGTTCTGGCATGCTTTCTACAGCTGGATGCCTTTCCTAACACCAACCACTCTGAGTATGTAGTGGGTGCTTTTTGTGTGCCAGCATCAACCATGCTCAAATGGTGCTTTTTACATGCCACCGGCACATAACGATCACATAAAATTCAGTGAGTTTCACAAGGATAGATAATATCAAAGTAAATGTCCAGCAAAGATTATAACAAATGTACATTATTGAAAGTTCAATCATATTGAGTTTTTATAGAAGACTAGCAGTATAACCTGACCTTGTTCGGGTGTGACTTATTATGCAATCTACGATAAGTCTTGCTAGCTGAAAATCAACTAAAAAAGAAAGCCTTACAACGAAAAAACCCTTATGATGTAAATATGTTCATAATTCAAAAGACGATGAAATTAATAGGGAAAGTCTGAAGGCTGTTTTGCGTAAAATTATTAAGTGTACGTAAATTTCATCCGTGTAATTGGCTATAGAAATGCTTGTGCAAAACAACTTTTTGCGCTGCCCTGATTATACATAGCAGGGTAATCCCTTTTCACAGGAGCTAGGATGGCAATTTGTGATGAAGCAATTGCTGGCGATCTGTTGCTAAACAGTTTTGCCAGAATTCTATCAGATTGGGCAGAAGGTGTTGATGCACCATTTTGCATTATGTTCAAAGTAACTACTGGAATGTGGTGAATTGCTGCAGTCTGTGGCTGTCATTTTAAACTGGTTGCTGTCTTTCCCCAGCAAACTCTCTTCTTTGGAGGCATAATCTATGTATATATTAAACAGAACAACAAAAGTTATAATAGATGGCAGGGTCGGTACTTTTCACATATCTGTAATTTTTCAGATTAACACCCGCACGATTACCTAAACCTAATCCTAACACTAACCCTAACCCTAACCCTAAAAAACGTAACCGTAACATTAATCCTAAACCCTAACCCTAACACCCTAGTGAAAATCGTGGTAAATTTACAAAACATTGACGAACATGAGTTATATTTTACTGAATGATTGTGTACTTGCACGTGTACGCTTTTGAGAGAGCGAGAGAGGAAGAGGTAGAGAGGGGGAGAGAAAGGAATAGGGGTAGTTAAAAGTTTTCTTATGACTGCTTCTCTTCACTGCCTATTATTTCATTAGAAATCTAAGGATGCACATAAGCACATAATAGAGAAAAATGAAACAAATATGGACGACTTGCTCCGAAACACCACCAAGTGGGGAACACTTCTCAAAAATAACCTGCAGTTGTTTCCTTCAAAATTCCTACATGCTTGAAATGTACATACCTCAAGGTACATTTGTACAAAATTTCATGAAAAAATATTCATTTTCCTGGAATTTAAATGGAATTTCCGAATATTGTACCCCACCCCCTTCCAAAACATTGGGTTTGTGCATAATTATTGCAGCTTTTTTCAACAAATTTTATTCATCAAAAACAATAACAATATTTAACAAAATCGTCTTTAAATGTATGTATGTATATCTAAGCGTGTGTCTTTCTGTCTGTGTTTGTTCCACCACCACCACTTGATAACCGGTATTGGTGTGTTTGCATCCCCGTAACTTAGTGGTTTAGCAAAAGAGGCTGATAGAATAAGTTACCAGACTTAAAAAAGAAGTGCTAGGGTCAATTCATTTGACTAAAAATTCAAGGCAGTGCACCAGCATGAGTGCAGTCTAATGACTGAAACCAGTAAAAGATATGTCAAAACAAGTTACTCAATGCAAAATATGCTTTGCTGGCCACCATTATTATACTGAACAAAAGACTATAACAGATGTGTTAAGTTCTTTTCCTCCTGTTTGTTCTGCGTAATTATATGGGTATTTTATATATATATATAAAAATCCTGTTCCGGGTTCAGTCCCACTGCGTGGCACTTTGGGCAAGTGTCTTCTACTGTAGCCTCGGGCCGACCAAAGCCTTGTGAGTGGATTTGGTAGACGGAAACTGAAAGAAGACCGTCGTATATTGAATAGATTCCTGCACTCAAATAGAAGACTGAATATTTCCTCATATCACATTCCTTGCAATAACATTTTAATAGATATTATTGGCAAAGACAGACAGAATGAAACTAAGGATCTATCAAAGGCAGAAATTCCTGGCACAGCACGGTGACATGCATCTCATTTGCAGCTACTTGAAGAATTCTTAGTAGAAATACATTTCTATCATCACATTAATGCGTTTAGTCTCAAATATTTATAGAAATACATACTCAGTCAAAACTTTTCAAAATATGAAATCAAAAAATATGAATAAATATAAGAATGAGCTGAGAGTGTTATTTGAACTTTGATACATTACCATAACCACATTTTTTACAAGCAGCACGATTGCCTTCATTAACCTGGTTTGTCAATTTGGAAATAAGACCTGCAAAAAATGAAAGAGGTGCTATGGTAGTACAATGTGTAGTAAGAATAATTATTAGTAGTGTTGTTTGCTATTAAGACTGACTTTAAAAATTTTCTTGCATCACACTCTTTGTAATAATGTTTTAAATACTCTCCAGGTTTTCTTTTAACTGTAGATAATCCTGGTAGAACAAAATATATTTGTAGGGTTTACATCAAAATCTGGAAATGATATTGCAAATCCCTCTACAAATAAAATACTATTAGTGATTGCAAATACAACTATTAGTAATCGTAGTAATAATGATGATGGCGATTTCTCATGCAACACACACAACATTTTTTAGTAACCGTCTTGTATGTTGGTACGAGTTGGACAGTTTGACAAGATGTGATGTGTCAGAGGACTGCATTATACTCCAATGTCTGTTTTGGCATAGTTTCTAGTCAGATGCTCTTCCTAATGCCAACCACCTTACAAATTTACTAGGTATTTTTTTTCCTTTTCATTGTACCAGCACTAGTGAAGCTGCCATGTAGCTCGCAAGACTAAGATCCTCTTCAACTACATAGAAGTATAGTAGAGAGGGAGGCAGCTTTATGCTAGAAGGGATAGGGACAGATTTCTTGGCTACCTTGCATTATATAAAAGTGGGTGGGAGGAAAAGGAACTGGAAGGAGAGACAAAGATGGGGACGACAAGGTATCAGTGTGTACCCACATGGACAAAAATATGAATAGAAAAGAGAGTAAGGACTGATGACTAGCAAGGAATAAAGGTTGCAAGAGTGTATAGAGTAAAAGAGATGGTTAGGGGTGGGTGTAATGATGAGTAAACGTTGTGAATAGTGGACAAGGATGGAAGGGTGGTTGATGATATGAGGTGGTATCAAAGAGTTCCCAGCACTAGTTATGTTTAAATAAAAAATAACTTATTTGTGTGTGTGTGTGTGTGCATATCTATAGATGCATTTATGCATCTATATCTATAATGGATACATATATCCAGTGTGTGGGTGCTTATGTATTTATATACATAGTACCTTTGACTACCGATGTTGCTGTGTTTACGTACCCATAACTTAGCCGTTTGAGAAACACACCGATAAAATAAGTACTATGGTTACAAAGAATAAATCCTGTTGTCATTTTCTTCGACTAAAGGTGGTGCTCAGCATTGCTGAAGTCACATAATCGAAGCAAGTAAAACAATAAACAACTATGCCATTTTAATCCCGAGCAGCGCCGGGTATCTCTGCTAGTGTGTGTGTGTGCACGTATATATATATATATATATATATATATATATATATATATATATATATATATATATAGATATATATAAAAATATATATATATAAATCCTGTTCCGGGTTCAGTCCCACTGCGTGGCACTTTGGGCAAGTGTCTTCTACTGTAGCCTCGGGCCGACCAAAGCCTTGTGAGTGGATTTGGTAGACGGAAACTGAAAGAAGACCGTCGTATATATGTATATGTATATATATATGTGTGTGTGTTTGTCCCCCCAACATCGCTTGACAACCGATGCTGGTGTGTTTACGTCCCCGTAACTTAGCGGTTCGGCAAATGAGTCCGATAGAATAAGTACTAGGCTTACAAAGAATAAGTCCTGGGATCGATTTGTTCGACTAAAGGCAGTGCTCCAGCATGACCGCAGTCAAATGACTGAAACAAGTAAAAGAGTAAAGAGTATATATATATATATATATATATATATATATATATATATATATATATACATAAGGGATAAAAATCCAAATTTACAGGTAAAAACTCAATGTGACTGGATTCTCATGGATGAGTTCATGAACATTGGTTCTTTCCTCTAAATTATTTATATATATATATATATATATATAAATTATTGGTAAAGGCCGGTTTATAGAGTTACCCTGGGTTTCTCGCCATAAATGATACCCAAGATAACCCTATAAATCGTCCTTTACCAGTAATATATATGTATAAAATAAACACCTTTATACTTAGGCAGAACAAACAGGGGGAAAAGAACTTAATACATGCATATATACCCTGGGTATCCTTTATGGCGAGAAACCCAGGGTAACGCTATAAACCGGACTTTACAATTAACTGCTTTACTTGTTAAAGTGTGCTTCTACTCCGAATTTGTTTATCTACAAAACGTATACGTGTGTGTTGGTGTTTCCTATCTCCGACATCCGCTTTTTTATATATACATATATATATATATATATATATATATGTTTGTACTACACACACGCCTTTGTGTCTTTCTATATGGATATACTGATACGTATCCAACCTACCTTGAATATCAGACTGCATGTATGGAATGATAATATAAAATATTAAATAAAGAAGCGTAAACAAAACGCGCCAGTCTCTTATATCCGGAAACGGTGTTCTGTATACTTAAGTCTCTATTGAAGTAATAGTCTACATTGCAACGTCGATTAACGTAGTTTGACGGAGTCCACAAATGTTTTCGGGGTTTCTTGGCTATTTCATCTCATCTTCTTCGCTCACTTATTCCTGGAAGATTCATGGGAGCAGAGTCTTCAAATATGCCTTCCAGCGAGTCCAACCAGAAGTAAACGTCTCTAATTGATCTGACTGGATACCCAAGCGAGATCAATCAAACTCGTGGATGTTATCCAACCATCTATCTTGGATCCTTCTGATTTGATGGGCACCACTTGTTTTCTTAACGAAACACTTTCAAACTTGGGATACTGGTAGAATGTATCATATAAAACAACTTTTTCTCTTATTCTTCTTAACAAAAAATTGTACATCGCAAGTTATTTCATGTTAAAGTTGTCGTATTTCTGTAATTTCAACCAATCACTGACGTCTATTCAGCTGAATACAGTTACTGCTGTTTTTGTAAACAATAATTTTTGCCGGTGTCAAGATCGTTATTCCCTAGTAAGGGGTTAGGGTTGGGTTATGAGTTATAGGGTTTTAGAACCCTAACACTAACCCTAACTCTAAAACACGAACCCTAACCCTAAAGCTAAAACCAGTACAAACGCACGAACGATGTCATAAGTAACAGTACCACCGATAGTTGTTGTTGACAAACAACGGCACTAATTTTATTCAAGGGAAAGGATCCCATGACACCGTTAGAACATGTTTACATTCCACGGCAGTAATTGTTTTCACCTCAATAGACGTCATTGATCGGTTGAAATTACCGAAATACGACAATTTTTTTACATGAAATAACTTCGAATACAAAATTTTTATCTGTTCTATAATACAAAATATACAAGTATACGAAGTTTGAAAGTGTTTCGGTACCAAAAACACTACATAAAACATAAATGAAAAGTGGTGTCCGTCAATTCAGAAAGATCCTACTATTGTATTGATAAGGTCCTTTTCACTAGCAATGGAACTATAACAGATCTTCAAAAACCTATTGTTGGCCCTAGACCAGGGGTCACCAAACTTTTCCGACCATCGACCCCCTTTAGCCACTTCTTCTGCATCGACCACCCTCCTCATTTAAAATATCTCTATACCCTACGTATCTTAAATGCGTACCGGGTACTGGTGCTGGCAATTAAAATGTTGGGTAAAATATACATGTACGACAAATTAGGAAAATTCTATTGAAGATGACACACTTTTTACATTTAAAACTACGTGTACGAGTATACAGTATTAAACTTTCGATTTTTATGAAATTGTTTTCACGGTTAGAAAATGTGAAAAACGCCTCATGTTTTCCGACGTTTCATGGCGCTGACAAAATATTTCGAGCAGTTCATCTGGGTGAGCTGTTCTTTCGCACGTCAACTCCCATTCGATTCCTAGGCTATCACCGACCCACTGTAATTCCTTGCCGACCCCTAGGGGCTCTCTGCCCTACACAGACACTGATAACCTAAGGGAGATAACTAATATCATTGAACTCTTCGGTCAACTTCGTAGACTCCGTTCATTTCAAAATATTGTTTCTACAGAAAAAAGCTTCTTGGTAGGCTGACACCTTTTATAATTATAATAAGCATTATTGTTGTTACATAAAATTTTATTTATACAATCTAATACCTTCAAATTCTAAAAATTAATTGATTCTTATATTTTTAGGGGTTTTTTTCGGTTAGTCTGTTGAAATGTTATAAAATAGTTTTTCTCTCGTCTCGAACCTTGTATGAAATTGTAATATGACCAAATTCAGCAAAGTCTAACTAATTTCATTCTTGAAAAGTTATCAAAACTTTCATTTACAAGTGTAAAGCTAACGCAGAAACAGTTAAGCATCAACAAACAAAGCACTCACCTCTAGCGATATATATATATATATATATATATATATAGCCGGTATACAGCACTTACTCGGTATTACCTGTATCTTTGGGTTTGGTTAAATAAAACACCCTCCTTAACCTTATATATATAAATGAAAATACGTGTTGCTGTTTTTAATTTTAATCCTCTATCTTTATATATACTTACAATTAAACCTTGGGAGAGGCATTATGCCGGTAATAAACACACGCACTGGTTCACTCCTTTATTAATTTATAAACAGTATTTAGTTTATTACCGGCGTAATGCCTCTCCCAAGGTTTAATTGTATTTTTTTCAACACACGTATCCACATCAAGAATCTTGCACACCAAATACACATACGAATTATAAATGCTTGTTATTTTCTATAAATTCTTATTTTGGTATGTTTGCCTTATTAATCTCTTATCCTTTATGTTTTACCTTTATATTGTTAAATTTTGTATGGTATTGAATTTAGTTAAACTAAAGCGCGCATTTTTTTTTCATATTCGTTTAGGGCAAGTTGTTTTACACCTATTACACAATTTTTCTTTTTTTTTTCTCGGGTCAAACGATTTATATTTTACATTCCTATTTACTTTCGCATATACTTGTATAGCATTCTATGAATCGTGGAGAATGTTGCATCTCCTCTCTGCATGCGTACACGTTAAGATGTGGGTCAATATAGTTCTTAAATTGATATTTTTCAGTTACTTATAATTACACCATACAATTTATATAAGCGTATATATATATATATATATATATATATATATATATATATATATATATATATATATATAACACACACACACACAGCTGCATCCTCGTTACACGAGAAAAGCCATTTTCAAGAAGATTTACTCGGTGGTTTTTTTTTTATTGTGATAACTGCCTCCTTTACCTACAAAATACCTCTAATCAAAAACTACAAAAGGTTAAATGCAATCAAATTCTTTGGTAAGAAGGGCCTAAGAATTACCTTTGATGATGATGATAGAACTTAGGTTAACTTCCTCAATCTCACTCTAAACTTAAATACAGCCTTGTGTTTCCTCTACCATAATCTTTCAACAAACCTGAAATACATCAGCATTTTTAGTAACCACCCTTCCAATATAACAAAATACTGCTGGTTTGAGTTGATTCTTTGGCTACTGACTGGCCGGAGTTATCTATCTGTCTGTCTCTCTCTCTCTCTATATATATATATCTATCTATCACTCGTCCACCTTCGTTTGTGTCCGTAGAATTTATCAAATTAGAAAACGCAAATTTAATATAAAAATATATTTTCTGAAATTGCAAATTATTTAAAATATAAAAATACAATTTTCAACAGAGAGAATTTATCAAATGAAGTTTGAAGTTAAGTTTTAAAATAAATGTGATACTTATGCTCCGTAAATACTTATACTCTGTCATGTTTCAAACGCATGGATGTAGGTGTCGAATTTGTTCCAATAACTTTCGAGTGATAGATAGAGAGAGAGAGACAGACAGACAGATAGCTCCGGCCAGTCATGGTATTAGCTGTCAGTAGCCAAAGAATCAACTTAAACCTAGTAGTAACGTCCCTTGTCAGATTTTTCTACTTTCACTTCTGACAGCTAATACCATGACTGCCAAATTATCTGCCAATAAAACCGTTTTCAATAATAACACTGATTTCTATAATTCAGCTTTATATAAAACAGGATATAAGGAACAAATTAAATACTATAACAACCTTGCTCCTATCTCTTCCTCTAATCATTTGGTTTAATGCATTGATAATAATTATAGTAGTAATAACAATACTTATGCTAATAACAGTAATAGACAATAACAACAAGAATACTCACATTGTTTCTCTCATAGTCAATAATTCAAATAATATCCCATTTCATCAAAATATCCATAATCTTTACCTTCGTAATTTTAAAAACAGTCGAAGGGAAGTAACTATACTTCTCCATTCTTTTTACACTTCTTTAAAAATAAGATTAGGTTTTTTTTAATAATAAATCTCAGCATGAATCGCGTAACACTAGTAAAAGTATCTGGTTGATTATTCCGTATGGAAAATAAATTAAAATAACCTTCCCCACTTATTTCATCAAGCTATCGAAAGGAACTTTCCTATTAAAATTCCAGATGGCACTCAATTTTCAACACACACCATATCAGAATTGGTTTCTCTAACACCAGTAATCTATTAAAGATTATATCATAACTTAACAGCTATATTCTAAAAGGTAACAGAGTCTTTCTTAATAATTGTAATAACAATAATATTAACAATAACCTCTCCTTAAATTATAATATCAATGATATTAGACCTTGCAAGTGTGGACTGAATAAAACTTGTGTCCTCAATGGAAACTGCCATATTAAAAATGTCGTTTACCAATGCAAGATTACCTCTGTAACTAAGGAAGTTTTTTATATTGGATTATCTTCTACAGTTTTGAAATCCCATTTGGCAAACCACTTTTCCACCTTTAGATAGTCGTAAGCATAATTCTACAGGACTTTGTATGCTAATTTGGCACCTTAAAGATTCTAACAAACTTTTTTCTTTAGATTGGAAAATTTTTATCTAGATCATTCCCCTATGACAAAGGGAAATCTTTCTGTCGTCTCTGTATGGATGAGCAACTATCTATCCTCTTTTCTAAACATAAACTGAACACTTTTATTGAGTGACTTTACAGGTGTTCACTTTGCAAACAACACACTTTCGCTTTTTTCAAACAGTATCTAATTCTTAATAATAATAATAATAATTCCTGCAACTTATGTTTATTCTTACTTCCCATAACTCTTATTTCTCCCTTCATCTTTTTTTCCCATCTATTATCTATTCACTTTTGCCCATTCCTTTCTCTCTCTCTCTCTCTTAACTTTGTTTTCTCGTTTCCCCCTCCCTCTTCATCTATACCTTCTCTTCACTCACCCTATGGCATCTATTTCTTCAACAGCATTTTCAAATTTATAGTGTTCCCTTTCCATATATGTATATGCGGTATGTTTGTAATTGTTCCTGTATGTGTGTGCATGCCTATACACATATATATATATATGTATAGACATATGTAGTGGAGCTGTAAAATTGTGGAGCCTATGAATAACATACACGAAATTACTTCTTAATTCAATTAAAAACTCAAAAGAGAGTATTTGAGATCACTCAGATGGATGAAGGATATAGGTGGGATGTGGTCACAATATAACAGCAAGGTTGATGATTACTATTTTCTTTTTATTGTTTTTAGATTTATCCAAGATGGCAGCAGAACGTCAACCTCGACACAATGCTGGAAATCGAATGTCAAAGTTGTTAAACGAAGAAGAAGAAGATGATTTTTACAAGAACACTTATGGTGGCTTTAATGATGTATGTTTTACAAGAACTTCTATGATTATTATTTTCTCTTAAATGTTTTCGACAGAAATAATCAATTACTGAATGTTATTAATTTAGAGGTGAACTGATCTACTAAGTAACATATTGATATTGACCTGCATCTGCTAGTTTCTCTCTAGCAAAGGCAATTTGTTATGAACAGACATTTAGTTGTACTTGTATTACTTTACCTTGCAGTGGAGAGAATACAGGTCCTTTTCATACCAAACCACACAAGACTGTTCTGGATTCTACAGTACAGACTTATTGTTTTAATGTGATCTAAATTAAAATTTCATGTTAATTTATAATCCAAACATTAGCTTAATGAGGATCAAGTTATTTTACTATATTCTTCGTTATTTCAGAAATAGATTGTGAAAAAATTAGTGTATTTAAACAGAAAGATGATTACAAAAAGGTTAAGAATGACTACTAGGTTCTGCAGAATACTAGTAAATTACCTATTTTCAACATTGGTACACTGAAGTTTACTTTCTATACTAATTGACCCTATTTTGACAAAAATTGTTTGCTTCAGCATCTAATTACATTTCAAACTTCAACTGTCACCTTATAAACTAGAATATTGGTCAATATACATTCCAATAGTATTCTGTTGCCGTGCGGGTGACACGTAAAAGCACCCACTACACTCTCTGAGTGGTTGGCGTTAGGAAGGGCATCCAGCTGTAGAAACTCTGCCAAATCAGACTGGAGCCTGGTGTTGCCATCCGGTTTCACCAGTCCTCAGTCAAATCGTCCAACCCATGCTAGCATGGAAAGCGGACGTTAAACGATGATGATGATGATGATGATGATCTTTTAATTCATTCACATTTTCAGGAATTTGTTTTTAGAAAAAGTGTACTACTTTGGTAATTAGACATATCTTGATGATAGTGTTGGAAGAGTTCATTTCTTTTTCACTTCAATCTTGGTTTTATATTTTTACTGTTTAAACTGATATTTGATTTCGGCTTCTAGTGTATAGTTGGAATTGTTTATTTTACTTAAACAATTGCTTTCAGAATTGGAATAAACCTTTTTGTTTTGGTTAGTTAGTCAGATAATTGCTGGTGGCAATAGTTATGTGTATTGTCCAGGGATCACACCACATTGACTGAAGTAAGACTTGAACTTCAAACAATGTGGTTAGTAATACAACATTAACCTCACAGCCATTGGGCCTCTTAGATATGTCACACCATTCAGTATTGTATCCATTCATGTATTTCAGGAAGAGGATGACATTGACTTCCAGTCTGAAGACTCTGAATCTGATGAGGTTGACTCTGACTTCAGTATTGATGAGGATGACGAAATACGCAGCGATATAGATGATGATGATGAACCAAAACGCAAAAGAGGAATTAACACCAAAGCTTACAAGGTAAGAAATGTCTAACACAATTAGGAACACCACTGGCTCCTAATAATAATATCTAAGGCTGGTGATCATCGTGACGATAATGACCATCCTCGTTATCATCTCTATTTTAACATGTATTTTCCATACCAGCTAGAAATGCTCTGCATCACAGCATATCTTTATTTCTCTCAACCCTGTACCATAGCATGCTTAGATCTGATTTCTCTTTTTACTTTTTTCTACGTACATGCTACATGCCAAGCCACCCATTAGTGGGTGGCTTTATACCAGGTATTGAAAGGTTAAAGTATGAAAGTAAGTGCAAGCGTCTTGGTGAAGGAGATAAAAGGAAAGTAGTGATGGGGTACTAGAGCCAACTCTCAAGGTACAAGAGGGTGAGACACTGGATCATGGGAAGGGATGAGAGTGAGTGCTTTCATAAGAGAGTGAAGGAGAGTAACATAGTTGAAGGTGGGGTGGAGGTGCAGTTGGAGGCAAATACCAATATGGAGAGGGGTAAGTTGAGAGAGACAGGAGTCGCTCAGGAAGAGAAATAGAACAGAAAGTAGTGGGTTGGTGTGCAAGGTGTAAGAGCTGTGGAGAGTGGGAGATATAGAGATACATCAGGGGTCGTGATGATAGGCATGAGAAAGCACTGAGAGTGATAGCAGATAAGAGAGGTATAAGAACAGATGGAGTATTGTAAAGGGGAAAGAGCAGTGGCTGAAAGCATGGCAAGGAGGTGATTGGTAGAAATAGTGTAGGCAAAGATGATAATAGGGACTGGAAATGGTTCCCTGCAGGAGTTCATAACCACCAAAAAGGAGAGGCGGATATATGTGCTGATTCTGCTCTCAGTTGATTATAACAGATGATTAGGAACCTAGATTGGGTATGAGAATTGGGGGGAAAAGCTTAATGAGGCAGGGGCAGATTTCTGCATGTACAAGCATACCAGGTGGTTTTAGGAAATCAGATTTGCTGTGATGGACAGGTCTTCTCGAGTACAGCAAATTGCCAATTAATCATTGATTATCTAGTGTTTTTTTGTTTTTTTTATACTCTTAAGAACACAAGATAGTCATGGTTTAATTGTCTTTGATCATAAGTTTTCTGAATAGGTTCTGATCTAGAGCTAAACATCATCAATATTGCGAAATTATTTCATATTTCAACTTAGGGTTATTATTTTTTTCCCTCTTTTCATGTGTCCCCATCCCCTTCACCTTTTTGTACCATGATGATGATGATGATGATGATGAGCACATCCTGACACTTTATTACCAACACTTTCTTCTCTCCTTTAAGCCACTTCCTATACCTCTATCAGACGCTTACTTCTCAACCCCTGATGTAAGCCAATTCAATCAAGAAGTCTTATTTTACGAATCACTTGGTGACCTCACTAGTGCAGGTGACACGAGTAAAACACCCAGGACACTGTAAAGTGGTTGGTATTAGGAAGTGCATCCAGCCATAGAAACTATGTTAGAGCAGAAACACTGGAGTTCAATGCAGTCCTCAGACCTCTGACCAACAGAAATACGGACATAAAATAATAATGATGATGACTATGGCAACAACAATATACTTTAACATTATACTTCCTTTTTAGTCATCATATAATTTTCTCGGACATTAATTAACTTTCTTTCAGTTTTTTTTAATTTTTTTTATCTGGTTTAGAGGGCTTCTGAGACTGGTGGAGTGAAGTTATCGTCACACCTTCACTCCTTGCTCTTATGCTTGCAATGACACATCCTCTGCTAAATGTCTCCCACATATTTTCTATGTTTTGTCTTTATTTTTTCTCAAGTCTGTTATGAAGTTAAACATATTCAAAGTGTGTTGTACAGTGTTAGGTTTTTTTCTGTACAACATTATGGTTTTGAACTGTGATTAGCCTTTGTTCTTTTAATTTCTTACTTGGCTTCTTCAGATGTGGTGCTATGTTTTGTTTATTAACTCTGTAAAATGCTATCTTTGTGAAACACAAAGAGAGAGAACTTAGTTTTTCTGAAACCCACTGGACTCAAGAAAATTAAGTTCTGTGCAACTATATCCATATATGCATAACTGTTTGCCTTCCAAATACACTCCACCACCTTTCATCTCTCTAACTGCTGCTTTCCCATGATGCCACTAATTTTTCTTACTAACTGGAACCATTTCACTTGATGTCCATCCCTCGTCATTCTGTCCACTCCACCTACATTTGACATTGACCCCCTCCACTCATCACAGAGCCACCAAGTTCTTTCACCATCTCTCACCTCCCATGTCTACTGTATCTTCACTACTTTTCACCCCCATCATCAAAAGTCTCACTCATCCCTTATCCACCACCCTCAACCCTATCCAATCTCTTCTGTTCTCACCTTCATTTTCCCTACTTCTACTCAGTACTTGTTTTTCACTCTTTATAGTCACCCCCTTACCCATTCTCCATCCCTCACTTTCCCATATACTTTTGCCACTTCTACTTACCTCATACCTTGATGGTTCACACAGACACTTCATCACCCCTCTTCTTATCTCTTCCCAGCTCCACGCCAATATTTTCTTCTAAAATGTGAGTAGCCCCTCAGCAGTAAGACATCTGTTTCACTCTGGCTTTCTTACTTTAATCCCTCACCTCTTAGCAATAAAGATGCCTGTCTTGGAGTTGAAAACCTTGTAAGCTGCTTAGCACAAGTGCTGGTAGCATGAAAAATACACTTTAAAGTGGTTGGCCTTAGGAAACGATGCCAAAGTAGATGATGGAGCATGATACAGTCCTTGGACCACTGTTCAGTTGTTTATTTCATACCAGCATGAAATGTGGACACGAAATGATGGTGATTGGGAAACTGAACAATCCTTTAAACATTTGTTAAAATGTGACACCAGAAAATTTATATTCTTCATTTTCTTGTTTTCTTAGGAACCAAAAAAACTAAAGGAGACAGCCAAAATTAGACCTAAACTTAAGAAAGCTGAACGACCATCTTTACAAATTTACCACTCTAATTCAGGCAAGTATTGTATTTGCTGCTGTATGAGATGGTGCCAGCATATCCACTTTGTTAAGAAGTTTGCTTTGCAAATTCAAGTTCATATATTGTAAACAAATGGAAAAACAAATCATAGGATACATGATTTTAGGTTTTTCTATTGCACATGGAACTTAGTATACACAACTGTTTGAAAGCCTGTTGCTTGTGTGTGTATTTATGTGTGTAGGAAAGCCTCCAGCTCATCAGGAATCACTGCTGAGATGCTTAAAATATCTGGCAAAGTAGGATGTGGCTTTATTACCTGTATAGTAAATCATGTTGTCCATGAGGGAGTCATACCCAACCATTGGTATAGTAACATTATAGTCAACTGCAACAAAAGTAAAGGTGATGCCTAAGACAGAAATAATTACAAAAGCATCAAATTGCTGGATCAGGTGATGGAAGTCACAGAAAGGGTCATTGCTCAATTAATTAGGGACAGAGTTCGTGTAGATGAGATGCAGTTTGGATCTGTGCCAGACAGGAGCATGACTGATGCTATATTCTTGGTTAGGCAACTGCAGGAGAAGTATTTAGCCAAAAATGAACCTCTGTACTTGGCTTCTTGTGACATGGAGAAAGTCTTTGACTCCCTTGCTCTCTTATCTGAAGGTCAATGCAGAAGCTAAGGATAGATGAGTGGTTAGTGAGAATAGCACAAGCCATGTATAAGGATGCTACCAGTGAGGTTAAGGTTAGCAATTTCTGAGTATAGCAATGAATTCAGTGTACAGGCAGGAGTTCACCAAGGCTCAGTTCTCAGCCCCCTCTTGTCCTCCAGGTCTTAACAGAGGAATTCAAAACCAGCTGTCTCTGGGAGGAGAAGGAATTTCAGGTGTGGAAACAAAGCCTTAAATCCAAGGGCCTTAGAGTTAGTTTAGCAAAAACCAAAGTCCTAGTAAGTAGGAAAACAAACAAATCACAAGTCTCTTCTGGGAAATGGCCCTCCTCAATATGTAAGAAGGATGTTGGTAGAAAATCCATATGATGTACCCAGTGCAAGCTTTGGACACATAAGAGGTGTAGCAGTATCAAAGGAAGGTTAACGGAGAATGTGTGTGGCAAATTGCTGGTACAATAAGCATTAAAAATCACCATTATCGTTTAACGTCCGTTTTCCATGCTGGCATGGTTTGACTGGGGGCTAGCAAGCCAGGAGGCCGCACCAGGCTCCAATCTGATCTGGCAGTGTTTCTACAGCTGGATGCCCTTCCTAACGCCAACCACTCCGAGAGTGTAGTGGGTGCTTTTTACGTGCCACTGGCACAGGAGCCAATCAGGCGGCACTGGCATCAGCCATGCTCAGATAGTGCTTTTCACATGCCACTGGCATAGAGAGCCATTCAGGCGGCACTGGCAATGACCTATGCATGTGCAGACAATAGGCTTCCCCAAATGCTGAGGGGGATTGTTAGAAGTAGTTGATAGCTTCTGTTGTCCAGAAGACCAAGTTAGCAGTGGTGGAGGAAGTTCTGAAAGTGTAGTTGCTAGGATAAGAACAGACTAAGCAGAATTGAGAGAAAATTCTACATTTGTAGGTAGTAAAGGGGAGCACTCCTTCGGAGTGAAAGACAGATTGTAAGAGATATCCATGTACATACAGCTATGCTACATGGCAGTAAAATGTGAACTATGACTACAGAGAGGATATGTGAAAGATTGAAAGAAATGAAGCCAGCATGTTTTACTGGATGGGTAATATCAGTGTGCAGGTACAACAGAGTATAAATGATTTAAGAGAAAAATCAGGTGTAAGAGGCATCAAATGCTGTGTGCAAGAGAAGACTGTGCTAGTATGGCCATGTGATGTGTGTCAATGATAGCTGCATAAAGAAGTGCCAATCTCTAATTGTGGAAGGAACCTCTGGAAGGGGTTGACCTAGGAAGACATGGAACAAAGTAGTGAGAAAGGATCTTCAGATGTTGAGCCTCACAGAGATGACAAGGGGCTGAGAGGTTCTGGCAATTTGCTGTGCTTGAGAAGATATGTCCTGCTAAGTAAAATTGTGGCCATCCATACATACATACAGGTATACTTTTTAAGGTCATTTTCCCACTCTCTCTCTCATTCAAGAGGTCCTTGGCTTGCAGGTGCTGGTGCCACATAGAAAGTACCTGTTTCGGTGCCACACAAAAAGGCATCCATGCCAGTACCACATAGAAAGTACTCTTGCCACTGCCACGAATTAAGCACCAGTGCTATGTAAGAAGCATCCAGTACACTCTGTAAAGTGGTTGGTGTTAGGAAGGGTAGAAACCATGTCAAAACAGACAATTGGGGCTTGGGCAGCTCTCTGGCTGGCCAGCTCCTGTCGAACTGTCCAACCCATGCCAGCATGGAAAAACAGATGTTTAATGATGATGATTATTGTTGTTTTCTCTCTGTCCTTATTTCAGAAAGAAAATCTCTTCGTCAATCAACTGCAGAAAAGTCACAGGCAACTGCACGTCGAGAAAAGGAACGGGAAGTCCGTGTTAAGATGATGAAAGAAATAGCAGCCAAAAGAAATGTAACCGAGGTGCGACGTCTTACTCAGTCAGAGTTGTTAGAGGAGGCTAAACTGACAGAAGAATATAATATCAAGTCCTTGGGTAATGAAATTCCTTCACCCACATAGGTAGAATGTGGATCTCGCATTAAATGAAATATTTTCTGTACATTGTGTTCTTGGTGTAGAATAAAATCTTTTGTGGGTGATACTCTACCATCCCATTTATATTCTGATCACTGTACCTTGAGGGTAAGCCCTGGCATTTCACCACTTTCTCCCTCTGACTGGGTAACCCTGTATCTCCTCTACAGCAACATATCTGTTTCTATCCCTCTGTCACACTCTAACCTCTCTCATCGCCTGGCACAAGGCCACTCCTCCAATGCCCCCCCCCCCCCTCACAAACTCAAAAAGATCTTTGTCTTGGTGACCTCCCCACCACCAATGCGCTGGTGCATCCAGTCCACACTGTAAAGTGGTTGGTGTTAGGAAGGGCATCTAGCCATAAAAACAAACAGTCCTTGTCAAACCTAATCCATGCCAACATGGAAAATGGATGTTTAAATGACAACAGTGATGATACCAATACCAATGCCTATTCTGTTCATGTGTTTTGTCTGTTACGCATGAATGAATATTTATAGTTGATATCAGGCTTGAGTATTTCATGGCAGAAGTCATTTTGATACAGTTTGTGTTGCAGTTGTATTGTGTCTCCTCCAACATACAGTTTACACTCAAGCATTGCAAGATCAATTCTGAATTCTTATATTTTCATGACTTTTTATTAAATTTCTAGGCTTAGTATCATTCTTACTTGAAATGAAATTGTACTTGGTATCATATTTTCTAATGATATTTGCATATTTTGTCATATTTACATACTAAGTATATCATCATTTTTAATGTGTACAAAACTTGATATTTTATTTTTATAATTTGAAGGTAAATTTTCGTGGTTTAATATCACTCTTTATAGGGCTTGCTATAGATAAACCAAATATGATTTGGTTTCCTTTCTCTTGTAGAAACATACCAAAGACTGGAATCTGAGAAGAAAAAGTGTCGAGTTCAAAAAACTACTTACAAAGGAGCTTTGGTTCGCTACCAGTCTGTAACTATGCCTTTGATTGAGGAATTGCCTCAGTCATTACACAATAATGAACCAGAAATTAACGTAGAAGATGTCTCAGGGTATGAAAGTTTTTGTAGCTTTATTGGTGGATGGTTTAAAGAGAAATCACAGTATGACTGTAGACATAAAATAATAAAGATGATACATAATTGTAACAAGTGAGATTACAACAGAAACGGAAGTTATTCATGGGATGATTTTTACATGGATAATGTCTCTACTATTAATTAAATATGAAGCATGTGTGAGCGACCAGTTTATTCATTTAATCAGGTAAACCGGGGAGATAGAAGTTATTCAAGAATTAGTAGAGTAGAAATTAGAATGAGGAAAAAGTTAGATAAGACTTAAAAGAAATTTGGAATTGATATGAAGGCTGAAAAAAAGATGAAGACAACTAGAGAGAAGCTTTGTTGCAACTATACTAAGCCATCTGCACTTAACTACAATAGTTCTTGTAGCTGGGTTCATGTTAAATAAACTGCATGCAACTTGATACACCAGCAATACTTCAGAAGACCACAACAATATCCAAGTAATACAGACAATATACATATGTAGTTGACTTGTTAGATATAGCAAACAAATCTATCTCCAATCATACTCTACTGTGTAAAAAACCCAAGACATATTGGAGGATAATAGGTCAGCTTTCATCATAGGTTTCCTTGATTAGACCAGAGCTGAGATTAAACAACAGTAATGTCCTATTGTATAATACAATCCAACAAGGTAACTTCCACATAATTGCTCAACCTACTAGAAATAATAGCCAAACATTTTCTCAGATCATATCATACTGTCCTCAAAAAAAAAAATAAGAAGAAATCTTAGATAATATAGTAATGGTTCACTAAGTTTGAGAGAAAATGACAGGATTTGATGTGCTACTCAACAGTGGTCTCATAAATTCCAAAGAATCAAGACTACAGCACCTCACAGTCAAATGATGTAAAGTGCATTTGACATTCAGTGTTTCTATCATCATCAAATTAGAGAAATGTATTGTGATTTTCATTGTGACCATTCTAGCATGTTGCATAATTTGAAAGCCATTTAGCTTCTATATTGAGTTGGTGGTGGATCATTTATGGCAGTTGGAAATCTGTTAAGATTTCAATGGTAGTTTGGATAGGTGAAGTGATTATAATTATCTAGCAGTTACCTCGTTGGCTTCGCAAAGTTATATATTTGATGATGTTAATGGCATTCCATTTAATGAAAATATATAGAATATCATTTGCCTTTTTTTTTTCTTTTCTTTTTTGAACAGTGTTGATTCCATATCATTGAAAACTGAAACAAAAGGCGAAAATGACGATCCTTCCAAATCTCCAGAGAAGAGCAAACATTCAAAGCAAGTATCTGGTCCAAAGTGTTCTCGGACTTTCATTACGTTTACAGATGATAAAACATTTCGGGAATATTTTCCACAAACCCGAGCTAAACCAGCATCAGCATCATCTAGAACTCTGTGTCCCGTCACACGGCAACCAGCCAAATACTTTGATCCTATCACACAGACACCGTATGCAACAACAACAGCTTTCAAGGTACTGAGGGAAGCACTTGTCATCCAACAAGAACAGTCTGTTGAGCTGAAGCGCAAGTCTCGAAGTAGTAACCAACAGAATTCATCATCATCGTCATCATCATCATCATCTATGGCTCACAACACAACCACACTTTTAGCATCAGCAACTAGTTAGAAATTCTCCACAGTCAATTGCTAATGTTATCTGTGTTGAAAGGGGATTTTCTTATACAAACATACAAGAATGATTTAGACACTTCCTTGAGTGTCTTTCAGGTACTCTTACAATTTTATACAAATAAACATTGAAAAGCACACTGTTTTTGTGAATGAGCTTGTGTTTGTGTATTTAACTGCAGGCATGGCTGAGTGGTAAGAAGTTTTCTCCCCAACCACAGTTTCAGATTCACTCTTTCTGCATGGTACCTTGGGCAAGTGTCTTCTACAACCCCAGGTCGAACAAAGCCTAAGAAATGGATTTAGAAACTGAAAGAAGCCTGTTGTATTTGTATGTATATATATAAAGTCATCATCATCATCATTTAACATCTGTTTTCCATGCTGGCATGGGTTGGACGGTTTTGACAAGCTAACCAACCAAAGGGTTGTTCAGGCTCCATGTCTGTTGTGGCACGGTTTCTATGGCTGGATGCCCTTTCTGGTGGCAACCACTTTACAGAGTGTAATGAGTGCTTTAATGCAACATTGGTACGGTGGTGCTTTTTACATGGTGCCAACACTTATGAGCCTGCAAGATTAGGAACGCTCAGCTAGAGAGGATTGCAAAAGATGAGCCTGTATGCAAGGGCAACCATGCTTTTACATAGCTTGACATGTCTTTTCAAGCACAGCAACCTGCCAGTAGTGTCAGTCCCCTATTATCCCCTTTGTGAGTCCCAAAACTTGTAGATCTTTTCTCAACATTGTGTGCCATGTCTTTCTAGGTCTACCTCTCTACATGTTCCCTCTACAGTTAGAGATCAGCACCTCTTGATGCAATTGATCTCATTCATACACATGACCATACCAGCACAGGTTATATACGATGCTATGTATACCCATTTTTTTTTCTCAGATCACCTACACTCTGTTGTATTTGCAAACTGACACTACCCAGCCAGTGAAGCATTCTGGCTTCATTTCTTTCAAGTCTTTGCATATCCCCAGTAAGTAGTCACAGCCATGTAGCATAACTGTCCATACACACGCATCGTACAATCTACCTTTCACTCTGAGAGAGAGAGGCCTTTCATTACTAACAGAGGTAGTAACTGTCTGAACTTCTATCAGCTTTGCTTTCAGAACAACCACTTCTACTACTAACTTGGTTACCTAAATAACAGATGCTGTCTACTACTTCTAAGGATCCTCTCAGGCAGATGAGAGAGTCTATTTTTGGTACATTTCTGGTGTTTAATGTACTTGTACATCTGCCATGTGTAAAGACTACTTTCTCATTAGTCATCCAGTGATACTACTGCATGTCTTATAAGTCCATAGCTTGCACTGGGTACACTTTATGGAGTTTTTGTCTACATATCAAGCAGGGCCATCTCCCTGAAGGTACCTGCAATTTGTCTGTTTTCCTACTTATCGATATTTTGGCCTTTGCTATGGTAACTCTTAGGCTCTTTGATTTCTTCTCTTGTCCTAATTGTGATTCAGCAATAAGAACAAGGTCATCAGCATAGAAGAACTCTCAGGCACAGCCAGTTTTAAAGTCCTCAGTAACAGCTTGGAGGCTCATGATAAATAAGAGGGGATATATATCAAATAAAGAGACAGAGTCAGTGGCTAAGTTCCAGAGGTGCTCAATACAGACAACATGTTGTGGTGCTCAAATGATTTGATTTTAGGTGAACTGATATGAGATAATGACGCAAATAAACACACTTGGGCTTGACATATAAAACATACATATACATCATCATCATCGTTTAACGTCCGCTTTCCATGCTAGCATGGGTTGGACGATTTGACTGAGGACTGGCGAACCAGATGGCTACACCAGGCTCCAATCTGATTTGGCAGAGTTTCTACAGCTGGATGCCCTTCCTAACGCCGACCACTATATATTTAGAGAGAGGGAGAATTAAAAACTGAAAATATTCAAAAGACAAGCCTTCATGTATAAGCATATAGATATATATTTACAGAGCAGATTTACATGGAGTACAAAACATGGAAAACTAAGGAGAGAGGGCATGGTGTTTCGGGTCTGACAGCTATTTCTGGAAGCTCAGAATTATGTAAGAGTTGTAATGTTGGCATCTAACAACATTAATTCCAAGCCCCAGAAACAGCTGTCAGACCTGAAATACTATGCCTGCTCCACTTAGTTTTCTGTATGTTTTGTACTGCATGTGAACCTGTTCTGTAAATACATAGATATCTATATGCTTATGCATGAATGTTCACCTTTTGAATATTTTCATCTTTTGTTTTTTGCATATATTATATATATGGCATGTAAAACCCACTCTTAGAGTGGTTGGCATTAGAAAGGGCATCCAGCTGTAGAAACCATGCCAAATCAGGCTCGAACCTGGAGCAGCCCTCTGGCTTATCAGCTCCAGTTAAACCGTCTAACCCATGCCAGCATGGAAAGCAGATGTTAAATAATGATGATGATAAGGTTATATATATATAGTTGAAATTTATGGTAAAATGAAGACAGGTGTATTAGTTTGATGCTCAGGAAAGTGAAAAAGTCTTTTGCATTTTGAGCCTAAGCTCTTCAAAAGAAAGGAATAAGAGAGAATATAAAAAAAACTTGTGGATTTAGCAGTCAAGCATGGCATGTATATTTTCCACCATTATTTCTCTCTCTCTCTCTCTCTCTCTCTCTCTATATATATATATATATATATATATATATATATATATGTATGTGTGTGTCTGTTACTATCTTTTTGCTTCAAATCCATGTAAAGTGGTAAAGTGAGTGTTACTGTCATGCAAACAGTATTTGTTTCCAATCTTCTGGGAGAAACATTATTTAATGGAAACAGGTGAAGGTTAGTCAAAAATCTGCCTCAACAAATTTTGTTCAACCCATGCAAGCCTGGAAACCAGACATTAAAAGAATGATGATGATATGTGTGTGTGTGTGTTTGTCTCATTCTAATGATATCCTGTGATAGTAGTAAAAGAGCATCACCATCATTTGTTTCCTGTTTTCCATGACAACATAGAGCTGTAAAAGTCATGTACAGGGATGCTGTCAGTTAGGTGGAAGTTGACAATGAGTTCAGCAAGGAAGTAGGAGTCCACCAGAGATCAGTTCTCAATCCCCTCTTATTTATCCTAGTTCCCCAGGCTATAAGAGTGAGTTGCTATATGCTAACGCCCTTATTCTTACTGCTGAATCACTACCAGAACTAGAAGAAATTTTAGGTATGGAAACAAGGTCTGGAATCAAAAGGCCTAGCAAAGACCAAAGTCCTAGTAAGTAAAAAAAAAAAAAAACAGACAATATAGCATGAAGTCAATTCATATACGTAACCACCGCAAACCATAAATACAAAAAGATGTTCAATCTTCTGGGAATCAACATGCAGCATGAGCAAACTTTAGCATATGTCAACACCCGCTTATTATTAAAATAATAACATTCAATATAAAACAGTATTAGCTTATAACCACAAAGCTAGATATTAAAAAAAAAAAACAGTATTTATACAACAAAGAAATTCTTCTCACAAAGGACATTGTGATTCTAAAAACTATAGTACTACATACCAATAGAACTAGCAAACTAAACATATATTGAGGCTGTTCATCAATTTTACTATAAACAGAGAAATAGTTAGATTTGCCATGTTTGTATGTTTGCTACATAGGTTTACATTATGATCCCTTTTGATATTGTGAGGAGTTATGCCGATTAGAAGCACCAGCTTTGTGAAACTACTGGATTTGGTTACTTGCTTCTCTGGCATTGATCAAGTGGTGTGGACTTCTGATGAGAACCCAATAAAGTTTGAAAATTGATCGAGACTGTGCACATTTTCCCAATCTATGAAAAAATAGATAACTATGCCATGTTTGTATACCTGATATGCGAGTTTATACATGCACACATGTATATACAGGGTGTTCAGGCTAAATATGACGATATTTTTGTCTCCTTTTTTCAAGAACAGCATTGGACAGCAAAAAGATGAATTTTGTAGTTGAGAAAAAGTTAGCTGACATGAAGGACTGGAAGCCATCTAAATATCAAAATGCCAACATCATGTCTGCTGCTCAATGCTCTGAGAACATTGTAAAGGGTGCAAAATGTGATATGGACAGCTGAAAGAAAAACTACAAAGCTAAGTCCAGCAGGGAAAGGTGAAAGAGATCCAAGCCAGCAAATTTGGGCTTTGGTGAGAGAAAGTCACCACTATGAAGCTGGCCTTGGATGAGGGCTTTCGCTACAACTTGTACAAGAGATGCAAGGGATAAATTCTGATGCATAGGAGGAGAACCCTTGTTGAGTCTGGAATGATCTGCTTCGTCATGAAAAGAACTTTTTCCAGGACCAATTGCATGACATCTATAACAAGTGGCTTGCCTACAATCCATGTGATGTCCCATGTAACTCGAAAAATAAGTTCCCCCAAACTGTGATGGTCCCTGGGTATGTCTCCAAAGAGGGTAAACATCATGCTACCCCCACATCTCTCAATAGAGCTTTAGGCACAATTCACAGCTATGTAAAGCTGCTGGAAGACCATATATGTGGCAGCAGGGTTTGGCTCCTTGCTATACCTCCACAAAGAGATCCAAATGGTTGTCAGAGAATTTGTATGACCTTACCAGCTCCAATTTCTGGTCTCCTAATTTCCTCAATGGATTACTGTGTGTGAGGTGTGGTTGAGAAAGACATTCTGCATGAAACCTCAAGGCTGATCTGGTAGCCAAGATCAAGGAGGTGTTCAAAAATCTTCTCTGAGACACAGTAAAAAATGCATTCACCAGGTTCTAGAGTTGTGGTGGCTTCGAGTAAACTGTTATCTTCCAGTCCTAATCCAGTTGATATCTTTTGATTTTTTTTTAAATACTATTACTTTTGGATAGGATTATTGTGTTTTAAGGGAAAAAAACGACTAGTTTTAAATCTCTGATTGAGATCTATGTAGTAACAGTACTGGATAGTAAAGTTTATTTGCCAACATAGCATGGTTGTCCTGGCTAGGATTATGTTACTACTTTTTAATCCAAAGAAAACTCTTTGCAGCTGGTTTATTGACATGATTTGTCCTGGGCATACTGTAAGCAAGGGGGGTGACTGCTAGGTGGGTGTCCAGCATTGAGGAAAGGAAATAACCCAGAAACCATTGGTGTGCTGTTACTATCAATAGTTTTAAGGGAGCGGTGAGCCCCCTTGCTTGCAGTATGTCTGACACAGATCATGTGTCGATAAACCAGCTGGAAAAGATGTTTTCCTGGGGTTAAAAAGTAGCAACATAGTCCTAGTCAAGACAGCCATGCTATGTTGGCAAATAAATTTTACTATATTGTGTAAATATGCCATGCTTGAGAAGAAGACCCGTCAAACCAAGTGAAATCTCAGACGTGGCTGATGCCACCAAGATCTGACCTAAACAAAAATAATTAATCAAATGCAGTTCATAGAAAGCAAGAAGAATATAGATTTAATTCAAAAACAAAAAAAACAGATATTGTGAGATTTAAGATAATCCTACTCATCTTTGCAGTTCATAGTTTCATTTTTAATTTTACCTGTTTTCTGTCATTGTTTTTATCCTTTCAAATTTCACACTTCATAATTAGCATTCTTCTAAAGGATCTTCACAGCGTTTACTGTAAGCCGCCTGAAAATTGGCTCCAAGGTTTTCAAGATCTTTTGGTCCTTGTATTACTCCCTATTAAAACAACAAAAACAATAAATATTGATTTCATTGTAGTCAGCAGTTTTAGTTATATCTTCATGTCGTCTTGGCTCCTATCAACCTCGAGGTGGCCTTTATCAAGGTTCCATGCTCAGTGAAGAAGCTAGGAATAGATGAGTGAATTGAGAGAGGTGCATTCAGCAAGGTGGGAGATAACGGAACAACAAGGAATTTAGCAGAAAGATAGGGGCTCTGTCTTCAGACCCCTCTGTTCATTATAAGACTTCCAAGCCAGAGCAGAGTAGTTTAAGATAAGCTGCCCTGGGGAACACTTTTATGCTGATGACCTAGTTCTTGTAATTGAATCAATGGTATGGTCATATGATGCATATGGATTAGGACAGCTGTGTGAAGAAGTGCCAATCTCTAAAGGTAGAGGGAACCTGTGGAAGAAGTAGGACCTAGGAAGACATGGGATGAGGTGGTAAAGCATGATCTTTGAACACTGGGCCACATGGAGGAAATGACAAGTGACTGAGATCTTTGGCAATATGCCATGCTTGAGAAGAAGACCCATCAAACTAAGTGAAATCACAGACGTGGCTGATGCCAGTGACACATAAAGAATACCCTTCGAACATTGGGTGATATGTTGTGCTTGAGAAGACCCATCAAACCAAGTGAAATCATATTCATGCCCAATGCCATTGTTGCATAACTGGCTTCCGTGGCAGTGACATGTAAAAGGCACCCTTCAAAATTGTTCTGCCCAAGTACAATTCAATTCAAATATATACAATGTAGAGATATACTTACCTAATAACTGATCTAATGGTACAATATCTAGAAGAAAAAATATTCAGACCCAAACTTTCAGCCAAGCAATAAGATATTGGCCCACCTGTCAATCAGCGATGCTGCTTAAGTGTCAGCCAGCCTCACCTAGTGACGCTATTTCCCAGTCGGCATGTTATGGCTTTCAAGCCATATTGGGGCTTCTCGCTTCAGCCATATACAGAAGCTGACTTTGTCGACTGACTCCTGTATCCTCCTTATTACTTTTCTCAGCTCTGAGCTTGAAAATGCAAACCTTCTTTTAAATAATGTCATCATTTTCCTTTCAATGAAGCCCCTAGACCCCACTGTCAGGTGGTAATACTTGACAGTCCATCCCTGTTCTCTGCACTCTTTGATTAATTTTTCATACCTCTTCTCCTTCCGTTGCCCTGCATTAGCGATGTTCTCTTCCCATGGCACTGTCAGCTCAAGTAAAATTCCAATTTTCCATTCTGTGTTCCATAGGATTAAGTCCGGTCTTTTTGTTGTTTTTAGGAGTGGAAATATTAAGTCTTTCCAAATCCATGGCCAGCCCCCAGTATCCCTTCAACTTTTCGTCTGTCTACTATATTTTATTTGAAGGTCTGGCCTTATGTCTTTTCCCTCATTCTGGAAGTATATTTTTCTGCACTTTTCCACTTTTGGGTATTCTCTCCAATTATATTCTTCGATCTTCTCCTGGAGTGCTGCACTTATGATACCGAGGACGTGATTGTGATGCCATGTATATCTCTCTAGTGCTAGCCTGCAGTTTGACAGAACATGTCTCACCGTTACTTTTTCTCCGCATCTACATTCAACAGTTGTTTGTATGTTCCACCCAACTAAATTGGCCGGTGAAGGTAAAACATCAAAAGTAGACTTAATCAGAAAGGATTTCCTTGCTTGTTCCCAAGCCCAAAGTTCCTTCCATTAGATTCTGCAGCTGACCACATATTTCTCTCATCTCAAGTACTGTCCCTCTTGACTACGTTGCACCAAATGTACATTTTGCCTTTCTTCTTCTTCTTCCTTTCTTACTTCGTGTACCACTGCCTCTTTCATCTCTTTTACACTGCTCATGCAAAATGACTTGAAATTGTGTAACCCTAGACCAGCTCTTGCTTCTTGCATTGCTCCGACTATATCAGCAAGCCTTAGCTTTCTGATCGCCCTATTTACTGCCTCTTCTGCATTCTATTTCTTCCCTGTTCATACCTTTGGAGGATTTTCTCGAATGTTCTGATCTTTCGAATACCTTAACATCATTACTGTCTTTGCCTTTCCTACCTTATATTCTTCGGCGATTGATGTTATCAGTAGTTTTCCATACAGTGCAGTTGTATTCAGTGGTTTTGGAAGACCAAACCATTTTCTGATAAACACACTGCATTTTTGTTCCATCCTTTCTACTCTACTCGAGGCTATTTCCTACATTTACAGTGGCCACATTATCCTTGGGTACAGTCCAAATTGCAGTATCCAACATTTGAATTTTCCTGGTAATGTTGTTCTGTCAATTGCTTTTAGTCCCTGTTCCACTAAATCGTGTTTCTTTACTTTGCTTCTTATCATTTAGTAAATCTCTGTACCATCTTCCAAGACTCTTTACTGGTTGTTCTTTCACTGTTGGTATATCTTCACATCCTATCCTGAATTTCACTTCTTTTTGGGACTCATTTCATGAAAGCCATGCTTCGAGATTTTTTAGCTTTGAATTCCATTCTCGCCCATCCTATTAGTTCGTCCAACCACTCTAGCATTCCATCTGCTGCTTCTCTATTTTCTGATAATACAGTAACGGTGTCTTTGTAACAGATTTCCAACAGTTTGTTGATCTTAGCAACATCTCCATGACTAGCACAAATAAGATGAATGATATCATGCATCCAGCTGCAATACCTACTTCAAGCCATTGCCACTCCATTGTGAACTTTCCTGCTGTAAGTCTCATCCTCGACTTATCATAGTAACACATGAGCATTCGTCGAACATCTTCTGGAATCCAAAAGACTGTAGCCTATGTTTTATTAACCCTGAAAAGAAAAAAGGCAAATTCAGGCAGAGCACAATGGATTTAAATGAATGAAAACCAGGTTACCTTTGGTAAGTAACCAAGTAATTTAGAGGCATGCTCTTGCAGTAGTTTTTGTCTTTCTTCTTCAATGATCTTTTGCCGTTCATTTGCCATTTCTTGCAATACTTTCTGTTCCATTTCATTCTCTTCCTGTAAATAACACAAATAAAATGAACATATTATATATATATGGGAGATTGTACGAAGAAAACAACAACAGACGAGGACAGGTGGTGTAAACAACAAAAGGATGTATTAGTATGACGCTTGGGAATACGGAAAGTCTTTAACGTTTCGAGCTACGCTCTTCAACAGAAAGAATACGGAGACAAAAAATTGAATAGTGTTCAGTCAACGGTCATAAATGTGAGTGTATGTGGATATGCATGTGTGTTTAACCCAAAAAGGCTCTGAAACGGTGTGTCCTTGAGAAAAACAAATCTGATTTTCGAAATCTGCACCCCACAGGCAGTGTCATTCATAAATAAATCTGTGTAACATTTTTCTAAAACTTTTCTGGAATAGATGAATCACAAAGACGGATTCATCATGAAAAGGTACACCAACATAACAAATTCCAACATTTTCACTTCATTTTAAATTCTCCAAATCTCAGACAGTGACAGAAAGGATCTCTGTCTGTCTGTCTGTTGCTCTCATTCTCTCTCTCTCAGACACATATATATGTCTATCTCTTTCATTTTCTCACAGTAAACTTTTTCACTCTATAAAATTCATATTACTCACACCAAGTGTGTATGTATACATGTGATTTAAAAAGGCTACGTAAAAGATTATTTATTTTAATAGCATGCTTTTCTGTTAGTAAATGTCTTTTTCTTACACACATGGGTTTGCTTGGTACGGGACAGTGTTAAAGATTTAAATCTCCTTTAAATCATCATTTCATCTGAAAATTATTTTGAAATTATAAACAGAAACAAATTGCAGGTTCAGACTATCTGTATTTTAAAGCTATGATTAAAAATATTTCAAAAAGAAGCTGAGATTTTAGGATTTATGAGGTGGCATCAAAAAGTTCCCAGACTAGTTCTGTGCAAACAGATGGCCGCATGCGGTTGTGTGTACAGTGAGAGCTAGCAGTGACTTTCATAAGGCAGTGTGCCATGTGAAACTGCTGTAGTCTATAATTTTGCACATCCAGCAAAGCATACTGGCTTCATGAGTGTATGTATATGTCATTATCATCTTCGTTTAACATCTACATTCCATACTGGCATGGGTTGGACGGTATGACTGAGGGCTGATAAGCCAGATGGCTGAACCAGACTCCAATCTGATCTGGCAAGGTTTCTACAGCTGGATGCCTTTCCTAATGCCAACTGCTCTGAGAGTGTAGTGATTACTTTTTATGTGCACAGGAGCCAGTCAGGCGGCACTGGCATCGACTCACGCTTGTATGGTGCTTATTACATGCTACCAGCACAGGTGCCAGTCAGATGGGACAGGCATCAGTCACAACTACGATTTCCATTTTGATTTTGATTTTACTTGACTCAATAGATCTTCTCAAGTGCAACATGTCGCCCGATGAGCCAAGCGTACTTTTAAATAGGCTGGTTATATGATACTGGTATCAGATACGGCTGTGATCTCACTTTACTTGCCGGGTCTTCTCAATCACAGCATATTTCCAAATGTTTTGGTCTCTTGTCATTGCCTCTGTGAGTCCCAATGTTCAAAGGTCGTGCTTCACCACCTCATCCCATGTTTTCCTAGGTCTCCCTCTTCCATACACAACACATGACCATACCAGTGCAGTCATCTCCCTTGCACACCACATCTAATGCTTCTTATGTCCAACATTTCTCTCGGGGCACTTACACTCTGTCATGTATGCACACTGACATTACACATCCAGGGGATCATACTAGCTTCATTTCTTTCAAGCCTACATATGTCCTCATCAGTCATGGCCCATGTTTCCATGTTCCACTGCCATGTAGCATATATATGTAAACGTGTGTATGTGTGTGTGTATGCATGTATGCATATATATGTGTGTGTGTACATGCAAAGATTCTCCCTCATCCTTGCACCTAAAGGTATGCATGTATTACAAATACTTTTCCTTAAAGCTATTGGCTGTCATGCTCATGTACTGCCTTGTGATGCTATTAGATGGTATAGGGTGGATCCATAGATTACAGTCTTTGTGAGGCAGGATCCTTCCAGTGGGCAGTTAGTAGGATTTCACCAGTTACAGGTTGGGATATGGGTTGGAGGCTATGTAGGTGTGCGTTTGCATTTATTGTAATATGCAACATTTGAAATGATGTTAGGTAAGCTGGAATAACTGACCTTGACATTGTGGGAACTAAAGTATTTATAACACTTATCAGTCCTAATGAAATGTCTTTTAATTAGCATCAGAAAGCTCCTAGCTATGCTAGTTGAAACTTCTAGGGCAAATGTACTAACTTATCAGTAAAACCACTCCTTGCTAATGCCTCATTACAATGAGGTGTGGCCCTGTTGAATATCTCTCTGTCCACTGATAGATTAGAGATTCTTTTACTTATGCCTGCGACTAGGTTTCTAATTACAGCTAGAGTGGGAGGTGGTTGGAGTTTCTATGAATATAAAAAGTTTCCTTATTGGGTTTACTGAAAGAGAGGTACTTGCCTGTCCTCAGGTCTAGGGTTACATCCTGGAAGTTGACTTTTGTCAAATTTGTAATCACTGTTATAGTTAGACCAAATTCCTTGAAGATCCTCATCAAATCCTTCCTGAACTTGCCCATGGCATAGGCATTCACATGACTTGAGATTGTCAAACCATCATCCCTATACAGAGCCAAATTATGGGTGTGTGCACTTCTTTAGAGTATCAGGTTAAATAACCCAACAAGGTCACAGACCTCATCTTGGCTTGGTTTGAAGGAGATTTAGTTGCTACTTATAAATACTATAATGGAGAAAGCTGTTTTTTAAGTAGTTGAAATTATGTATCTTTTACTAAAAGAATGCAATCATTAAATGCTAGACTGTATGAAAATTTTTTATAAATTTCAATTTTAATATTTTATCAAAATGCAGTTTTAAGCTTCTTTTATTATCGAATTTTCAAGTCTAGTTCCAATCACTAATCATATTCAATGCTTCAATTTAATGCAGGGGTTTTTAACCTCTACTTCTGCAAATGCAAAAGTTACCCAAATATTTGCAATGCTACTTTCTACAAATAAGTTTAATCCAGTGATATAAGAGTGACTCAGGAAGGGGAATAAAACAAGAAGTTGCCGAACGATGTGTAGGAACCTATGGAGAGGAAAAGATATAGGTACATAAGGGGCTATTGTAGGTGGGTTTTGATGGTAGATATGATAAAGCATTTAAAATGATAGCAGAGGGAAAAAAAGGGGCTGAAGGCACAGAAAAGAGGTGATTGGTTGAAATGGTGGGGGTTGGAATGATGAAGAATGGAAGTAGTTTGGGGTGTGGGATGTAATATGTGCAATAAAGTACCTTTGAATCGTCAGGCAACGTGTTGCACTTGAGAGGACCTATTGAGTCAAGTAAAATCAAAATCAAAATCAAAATGGAAATTGTAGTTGTGGCCAATGCTAGTGCCACCTGACTGGCACGCGTGCCAGTGGCATGTAATAAGCACCATTCAAGTGTGGGTCAATGCCTGACTGGCTCCCTGTGCCAGTGGCATGTAAAAAGCGCCATCCAAACATAGTTGATGCCAGTGCCACCTGACTGGCTCCAGTGCTGGTGACATGTAAAAAGCACCTACTAAACTCTTGGAGTGTTGCCGTTAGGAAGGGCATCCAGCTGTAGAAACCTTGCCCAATCAGACTGGGGCCTGTTGCAGCCTACTGGCTTACCAGTCCTCAGTCAAACCGTCCAACCCATGCCGGACGTTAAACAATGATGATGATGATGATGATGATGATGAACAAATAGTTGGTGCAGGGATGAAGTGGATATACTGCACTCAGCTTTGATGTGACAAAGGAGGCTACAGAAAGGGCAAAAATATTCTGCCTAAATCATTGTCAATCTCCAGTAAATAGTGCAAACCATATGTAAAATAACAACAACAATACCATCTTCATTATTGATAACAGAGATATATGCACATGTCACACATCAACATATCAGTCACTAGTAAAGTCTTTAATAAAAATTGTATACACAAAGTGCTGGATCTCTGGTTTGTAGCCAGATGTTTCACCAGCTGCCTATGAGCTAATGATATAGTTTTATCACTAGAATTAGCAACCAAAACTTCCTTAAACCACACCCTATTGTCTTTAAAAAAACGTGAGGATACATTTGGAAATGTAGCCCTAGATACAACTAAGGAAAATTTTAAAAATGAGATAGTTATCATAGCTGAGATTCCTATGATTACAAATGTGCACAATCAGGGCTGATTTGGGACCAAACAACCAACAACAATAACTAGCTACCAGTATGCCATAAGTCTACTTGATTGAGAATACACAAACACAATAACAAAACTTCAACAGACCTTCTCTCTAGCAATTTTCTCCCTCTTCTCTGCAATCAATCTTTCAATTGCTCGCTTGTGTTCCTGTACCTTCATGCGTCGTTTTTGTGCGTTCATCTGCTCCAGTCGGTCATCTTCAGCAAATTTAGCCATCATCTATCAAAAGAGATCAGAAACTTGCACTTATTCCTGGAGGACCAAATTGCAACACTGTTTTTATTCTGTTTTGTGACTATTTCTCATCTCTCATATGACAAAGAATTTTGGGAAAGGCATGAACGATACTACTCCATCTCTTGAATCTTAGAGATACTACTGATTAGAAAACAATGGTATGATTACTATACAGGTAGATGGTGTAAATAGATATATTTCTATCTTACTTAAGCTTTACATAGTTTGTCATCAAGCTGCACCACAAGAATAATATCCCATCTAAAAATGCAGCATATGACACTGTTATTATTTGCTCTCTCTCTCTCTCTCTCTCTCTCTCTCTATATATATATATATATATATATATATATATAAATTCTTTTATTTCTTCATTATTATTAACGCTTTTGTTCCTCTCTAGAACTTGTCAAATACAATTTTGTTTAAGTACAAACAGCTTGTTCATTTATATAAAACAGATGTTTTTTGGGGTGCGCTTCCAAGACAATGGAGATGCATAGGTAGGTAGGTAGGTCGATAGATAGATAGATAGATAGATAGATAGATAGACAGATAGACAGACAGATGGGTAGAGGGAAAGAGAGAGAGAAGGAGTATCCACCTTCCTATTCACCATTCATTCATTTATTTATTTACTTAGTCCTTTACCATTGTATTGGAATGGATTTAAGGATGGTTATCTCTTAAAAAAAAAAAAAAAACAGATTTTTCATTAGAGAACATTAGTATAACACAAAATGTACTGTCTCTGCTTTTCTTTCAAACATTCAACTTTGGACAGAATTTTTTGATGAAATGTAGTTCATTGTTTTTTGGTATTGTGGATCATCCCGTGCACATTTGTAAAAGGGAAAAATCTTGAATTTTCCGTCGCTGCACATTTCCAGATGCTTACTTAATGGAATCTTGCGTAATTCCTCTTGTCGGATATGTTGCCTTTGGATTCTTGCACGTTGGCAGAGGGAATTATTTGTTTCGCCAATGTAATTTTCTTTGCAGTTTGGGCAGGTAATGCAGTATATGATGTTTTGCGTTTTGCATTTCATATCTGCATTTATTTTGAAAAGGGATCCGCTCTTGAATTTTATGTGGGAACCACTTTCCAAGTATTTGAAGTTGTTGATATTATTGCATGTTTCACATCTCCTACCTCCACATTCTTTTACTAAGAATTCTGATTTATTCTCTGATTTGAATTCTGCCCTTTCAAGATTTTTTGGTTGGCGTCTGCTATTCCGTAAGGAGTTTTTTCAATCAGAGTCTTCCTTTTGGGGCTTTGGAGGAGTATAGGTAAGTTCGATTTCATGGCGTGGAAGATGTTGGTTGTTTCAGGACTGTGTGTGTATTAACGAACAGAATTGTGTTTTCATTAACTTTTTCCTTAGGTGTCTGTAGTTGGGTGATGTTCAGTTTCATCGCCTTTTTAATTCCCTCATTAATTAATCCTAAGGGATATTTCTGCATTGTGAGGAAGCCTTTGAGTTCGTTGAGTCGGATTTCATGTATTTTGGGGTCAGTCGCTATAGCACAGATGCATTTGCCATGCTGTATGGAATGTTTCTTTTGATGTGTGAGGGATGGCAAGAGTAGAAATTTAAATATTGCTGTGACAGTATTATTTTTTGTAAAATATGTCTGTTGTGACGGTGGAGTTCTGTATCTTTATGTCGATATCCAGGAATGGTAGTTCATTGCAACTGGATTCTGTCGTGAATTTGATGGATGGGTGAAGTGTGTTCAGTATACTGTTAAATATATTTAGATCTTCATTTGATTTGTCCCAGAAGATAAAGCAATAATCAAAGAAGCGTTTCCACTTAATGATATATTTCTTGTATTCCTGATCAAAAGCTTCCTCATAAAGTTTTTCTTCCAAGTATCCCATAACTAAGTCTGCATATGAGGGCACAAACCACATACCCATAGCCATACCCCTTATCTGCCAATATGTTTTATTGTCGAATCTAAAGGTATTTTCTTCTTGTACGAGGCATGGGGCCTTGGTGATGAAGTCAGTCTTGAAGCTTTCATTTATCCATTCTCTATGTTTCTCTACCCAGTGTTTGGTTGCTGCTAGGCCTAAAGTGTGATGTATATTAGTATAGAGATTGGTGACATCAACACTTGTGAGTGTAGTACCTTCTGCGACAGTGGGAGGGATGTGTTGGATGAAATCTATGCCATCTCATACATAACTGGGTATTAAAGGGTACAAAAGTTTTAGGAGTATATATAAAAAATGACTTAGCTGTTGTGTTGGCGCTTGAGGTCCAGCAACTATTGGTCTTAGTTTGACGTCAGCAGGCCTTAGTATTTTTACATACTGGTTCTTCTGCTTATTTATGGCTCTTTGTATTTCAGAGCTTTTGTGGATTTTGGGTAATCCGTAGAAATTGCTCTTTTTGATTACAGAGTTGTATATATAATCTTTTTCCTGGTCTGTGAAGGAATCTTGGAATTCATTGATTAGTCTTTTGATTTTATCCATTATTGTTTTATCCGAGTGTCCTGGGGCTTCCTGGTTTGTTAACATTTCCAATATTTTATCTTTACTCTCACCCCTCCCTTATTGGCTTCTTTTAGGATGATTGAGTTGTCATTCTTCAGTGTTTGTAAGGCTTCCTTTTCTTCTTCACAAAGGTTTTGTTTGCATCTCTTGGTTTTTAGGGGAAATTTTGAAATCGTGTCTATATGCGCATCTAAATATTTGTCCTTTCCCTTGTAGGGGGTGAAGTGGGATTTATTTCTGACTATTGATTCATCATTTAAATCTTTATTGCTGAAGAATTCTATAAGTCAGAGGTGACGGTTGAAGTGTTCCATATCAGATTTCAGTTCAAAGAGATTAGGGGTGGGTGTAAAATCGAAATCAAACAAAATTTGACGACTCCCATGCCAACCTTTCCTTCATTGGACACTAAACTCTGCTTGCGAAGACCTGTTGGGGCAAGTAAAATCGAAATCGTAATTGAACCAAATTCAATGACTGGCACCTGTGCCAGTGGAGCTCTGACAGCACCGTCCGAACATGATCATTGCCAGAGCAGCTGCCTGGCTTCCGTGCCAGTGGCACGTGAATAGCACCATTTGAGCGTGATCGTTACCAGCGTTGCCTCACTGGCACTTGTACTGGTGGCACATGAAAAAACATTCAAGCGAGGTCATTGCCAGTGCCGCTGGACTGGCCCTCATGCCGGTGGCACGTAAAAGCACCCACTATACTCTCGGAGTGGTTGGCGTTAGGAAGCACATCCAGCTGTAGAAACTCTGCCAGATCAGATTGGAACCTGGTGCAGCCATCTGGTTCGCCAGTCCTCAGTCAAATCGTCCAACCCATAATAGCATGGAAGGCAGGCGTTAAATGATGATGATGATGATATGTGTGTGTATTATATATATATATATATATATATATATATATGTATATATATTCGTTTTATTTTACTTACTGATTGATTTTTCAAATTGTTAATTTGCAAATATTATACTAATGTATTTTCATGCAGAACTACACTTTATCAAAAAATTCCCTCCAAAAATGAATGTTTGGAAGGGGTATATTCTAAATATAACTCAAAGAGAAGAAAAAGAAAGAAAGGAGGAAAAAGGAAAGAAGAAAAATAAGAAAGAGGAAAAAAAAAGAGAGAAAGAAAGCAAAAAGACTTTCAGCAATGAACAAACAGCACCTGTTTTTTTGTTTTTTTTTAAGAGGTCACCATCCTTAAATTCATTCCAATACAATGGTAAAGGACTAAGTAAATAAATAAATGAATGAATGGTGAATAAGAAGGTAAATACTCCTTGTCTCTCTCTCTTTCCCTCTACTCATCTGTCTATCTGACTGACTGCTGTCTGTCTTTCTACCTATATTTCTCTCTATCCATCTCCATTGTCTTGGAACTTCACCCAAAAGAAACAAAAACAATGTTTTCTTCTAAGCAAAACCCAAAAAAACATCTGCTTTATATAAATGAACAAGCTATTTGTACATTCACAAAATTGTATTTGACAAGTTCTAGAGAGGAACGAAAGTGCTAATAATAATGAAAAAATAAAAGGATTCGTTTTCCAAAATTCTGACAACTTTTTTTTCTTAATATATATATATATAGATACATACATACATCTTAATCAAAGTGTACAGCATTGTATATCTATTATAGCCAATCTTAACAATCAGTTTTGCACTAGGGTTCAAAGGTGTCTTAAATAACAGTCTGATTATGTAACTCTGCGCTCTTCAGAGATGACAACTATGGAATGATTGTTAAGAGCAGCTGTAATAAATAATACTGTACACTTTGATTAATGTACCCACTTTACTGATAGATATACGAGTGCATTTTTCCTGACTGAACAAACAAAAAGATTATGGATAAACAAGTAAAAAAAAAATCTCTTGTCAGTTACTCAATATTCTAGCTTTTTAAAGTATGGAGCTGTAAATTATCGTGGTATTTGGTTGGTCCAAGGTAGACTAAGCAACAGCTACAATTCAGTGCCTGTGACAAAGTACTAACTATGAATATTTATCTTTTCTTAAAGAAGTTTGATGACACCATATAAATTCAACCATCTAAAATTATGCCATTGTAGTGCTGTAGCCTTTACAATAAATCTGAAGAATAAAAAATTAATTAACCTGATCTTGGAACATCCTTTCTTCTTCGTCTTCAGTCATCTTTTTCAGAGCTTTCATACTCAACTGTTCTTCATTCATCTTTTGAAGTTCAAGCCTCTGTCGTAATTTTTTTTCCAAGGCAGCCTGTAAGAAATGTTGGAGGATTTGATAATCTTGATTTTAGGTATGATACCATTCTACACTGAACTGGCTGACAAAACCAATAATCTTTACTTTAGAATAACACTGGGCAACAACGGAATATTTTTTGTCTGGTGCCTGAAATATTTCGACAAATTCGTAAGTGATTTTGTCTGCTATATTCAAAACTAACTTCAGTTTTTCTCTATCAGGTCTAGTTTTCTGACTAGAACTGATTATTTTATCCATACAAGAGACATATAATATGAATTAATAAAGAGAGTGTAACACAAAAAGTACAGATAAAAATTCAAAATTGAAAATGCACATTGGCAAAGATTTTTGGCAGAAAATTCAAGGAATAAATTTATACTTCTTTGTGCACCGAGAATGCTGAGCAACAGGAGTATCTCATTTTAAACACGAGCATTGGTCTGCCATCATCACAGCTTCCCAACGTCCTTGGTACTGAGTTTCCTTGATGTCCTGATGGAATTGTTCGCCTTGTTCATTGCTAACATCTCAGAGATTTTCAGGAAAACAATCAAGATGACTAAAAAGATAATGTACTTTGATGCTCATATTCATGCCAATATCACGAAAAGTTGATATCAAGTTGGTAACAAGATATTTATAGATTTCACTTTTGTGTTTCCCAAGGAAATTTTGCACTACTTCTGCAAAAGCTTGCCAAGCTGATGCTTCATTTTCACTCATCGCTTTCACGAAATTTGTGTCCTTCAAGAGATTATGGATCTTTAGTCCATCAAAAATCCCTGCTTTAAGTTTTTCAATAATCAAGTCTGGAAAAACACTGCAGATATACTTGACGCACTCCCCATTTTTGTCAAGAGCTTTGACGAATTGCTTGATCAATCCAAGTTTAATGTGCAAAGGGGGTGGAAATAATCTTATCTCGCTCAACTAAAGGTTCTCCCAATATATTGGCAGCTCTACACAACTTTTATTGAATTTAGATTTGTAAATGTTTTAGAAGTTCAAAGGAGTATCATTAACATGTTGTTCAAGAAATAATAAACCTGTTAAAATATTTATTTTGATATCTTTTAGAATAACAAAAGAAAAGGTATGTTTTAGTAATTTTTAATAAGATATTCAGCATGTATTTCTAAGGTAAGTTTGCACAGAAAAAAGAAATCAAACTAGTCTCTTTCATAATGACAGTGTTGCACAAATAAGAATTGATCTCTGGTCCAACAGCATACAATCTGCAAAATTATTCTTTACAGATAAATCAGAAAACCAAAATTCCGAGAGTAATGTTCATTGACAACAATTAATGACTGTTGCAACCACCATCAACATCCCCATATGTTTTATATTCTATGTATTATATAGAGTAGGGATAAGCTTGGAGTCCTACAATTTCCCCAGACTACAATGTTATCCTTGCCATTTAATGTTCTAATGTTCATATTCCATATATTAGCTAGATGTGTGTTGCGCTACTATAATCTATCCAGAAATATTTATCTTTTCTTAACTCCCTCCACCTAAAAGTTCACGATTCATTAAGTCATGTATCAAACTCCCTTCACACAGCTTTGGCTTTTGCCACTTTTCAAAACAAATTTTCAAGCAGCCCAAAGAATGTCTGCGATATTAAAGATCTAGACTACAACAGTGAATGGACAATTAATCTCGGATGACAGACCATACACTGACAACAGAAGACGACTGTGGAAGAAAAAGTTTAAAGAGAGATAAAGTGTAAAACTAGGCCTCAGAAAGCTGGACCCCATAAAAGAGGTGATACAAGATGAGGGTGAGTAGAGACTTACCATAATGCACACTGATATTTCCAGTAATTTTTAGTAACCATTATGCACAAAAATCTTTGTACAAATATTTTTTGCTATTAGAAAAGTATGAGTACACTGAATGTATAATCATAAGCAATTACATTAGGCAAGTAACCTTTTGCACACTGGTTGCAAAACGTGTGTCAAAGATGCATGCACAGCTTGCCAATCCAAGAAAGCATGAGAAAAATAGATGTTAAAATGCTGATGATCATCATCATATGATGATAAGTTCAAATCTAACTAGTCATCATGTGATTCTGAGCAAGACACAACTTAACGAACTAAAAGGGTTACTGAGAAAGATAATTGACTATAAAAATCAATTGTCCCAACAAAATGTCATCGCATTCATTCTAACAGGGAAAGACAGGAATCTGAAATAACAAGACATTCTCAAATTAGAACCTTAAATGTACTTATATTTTCAGATAAAAGTTAATTGCAATAAAATTTTAAATACTTTTTCATTTTGTCTGGCCTTTTCTTCTTGTTCTTCAAAGTGCAACTCCAGACGTATTCTTTCCAATTCTTTCTCAGCTTGTTCACGCTCAGTAATTTTCTCAGATAACTGTTGCAAAAAAATAAAGATAAACATATTTGAAAACGTATCCAATATTTGGTTCATCATTATCATTTAATGTCTGTTTTCCATGTTTCTTATTGCTACATTTTTATTTGTTTTGTTTTTTTTCTCTCTAGTTACGATGTACAAAAGATATATTCTGGACTACTGATACCGCAAACATAAAGCAAATATCTGGGTTACTGATGGGGTTAAAGTGAAAGGCAAGTTGACGAAACAAAAATGTTCACAACATCTTTAAACAACAGACATCACGGATTCATGTGGAGATAACCTGCCTCAATGACACAATGCTCACTGTCATTGCTTTTGTTACTGTCATTGCTGTTACAGCTGGTTGTCACCAATATGATTCTATTTGATATGTTGTTGCTGTCTGACAGGCTCTGCTGTTTTGTCTCCTGTCACACCTCCCTCCCCTTCAATGGAGAACATTAGACCAGAGCTACCATTTTCAATGAAGTTGATACTCTGGCTAATAACCGCTACTGCACCACATTTTAGTTGACTAACTGTCAGAATAGCTATCCTGTTCAACCTTTGGAACAAATTTGTTTGAAGGAAAGTTTTTATTAGAAGTTATTCTAGCCCCCAAATAACAAATTCCTAAAAGGACAAACAACAATTATTCTGAAACCTACATAACAACAACAATAATAAAAATAATTGTTTCTAATTTAAACACAGGGTCAACAGTTTTGAGGGCAGGAGTTTACTCAATACCACCAACCCCAGAGGTATAACAGGTAACATTTACCACCATGGGATTAGTAACTGCTATTACTGCAACTAACCACCACCACAACTCTAGTCATGAAAAATAAATCAGCAAGATACAATTCCCAGTGTTACAGGTTTTGCTCACAAAATAAAAATAAAATTTGAAGGATTAAAAGTTGACCTCACAGCTTGATAAATTTTAGCCTGGACAGCATCTCTTTCTGCCTTCTCCTGTAAATACCTATTCTCTCGGTCATCCACAACACGACTGAATTCCATGATCCTTTGGTTTTCTGCTTCCATTTTTTGCTTTTCTTCAGCTTTCCAAACTTCTCGGTTATGGAGATACTCTTCAATATAGGCTTGTGTTACCCTTTTCTTTTCTAATTGACATTCACGTTCCCTGTAACAAAGTCACAAAAGCCCAGATGAGTAGTCTCAAATTTTTGTCACCTTCAGCTCAGTTTGCTCATGTATGTGCATGCATGTATTCTTTTCTTTTACTTGTCTCAGTCATTTGACTGTGGTCATGCTGGAGCACCACCTTTAGTCAAACAAATCAACCCCAGGACTTACTCTTTGCAAGCCTAGTACTTATTCTATCAGTCTCTTTTGCCAAACCACTAAGTTATGGGGACACAAACACACCAACATCGGTTGTCAAGCGATGGAGGGATAAACACAGACACAAATATATACATATATATATACGACGGGTTTCTTTCAGTTTCTATCTACCAAATCCACTCACAAGGCTTTGGTTGGCCCTAGGCTATAGCAGAAGACACTTGCCCAAAATGCTAAACAGTGGGACTGAACCCGGAATCATGTGGTTGGGAAGCAAGCTTCTTACCATACAGCCACTCCTGCACCTATATGTATGTATGTATATCATCATCATCGTTTAACGTCCGCTTTCCATGCTAGCATGGGTTGGACGATTTGACTGAGGACTGGTGAAACCGGATGGCAACACCAGGCTCCAATCTAAATTTGGCAGAGTTTCTACAGCTGGATGCCCTTCCTAACGCCAACCACTCAGAGAGTGTAGTAGGTGCTTTTACGTGTCACCTGCACGAAGGCCAGTCAGGCGATACTGGCAACGGCCACGCTCAAAATGGTGTCTTTTATGTGCCACCCGCACAAGCCAGTCCAGGGGCACTGGCAACGATCCTATATATGTATCTTTTATCTTTTACTTGTTTCAATCATTTGACTGTAGCCATGCTGGGGCACCACCTTGAAGGATTTTAGTCAAACAAATTGACCCTAGAACTTATTTTTTTTAAAGCCTAGTACTTATTCTATCAGTTTATTTTGCCAAACTGCTAAGTTACAGGAATTTAAACACACCAACACCTGTTGTCAAGTGGTGGTGGGGGACAAACACAGACATAAAGACACATACACACACACACACACACACATATATATATATATATATATATATATATATATATATCATCATCATCGTTTAACGTCCGCTTTCCATACTAGCATGGGTTGGACGATTTGACTGAGGACTGGTGAAACCGGATGGCAACACCAGGCTCCAGTCTGATTTGGCAGAGTTTCTACAGCTGGATGCCCTTCCTAACGCCAACCACTCAGAGAGTGTAGTGGGTGCTTTTACGTGTCACCCGCACGAAAACGGCCACGCTCGAAATGGTGTCTTTTATGTGCCACCCGCACAAGCCAGTCCAGGGGCACTGGCAACGATCTCACTCGAAAATCCTACGGGAGCCAGTCAGGCGGTACTGGCAACGGCCACGCTCAAAATGGTGCATCTCATGTGCCACCCGCACAAGAGCCAGTCCAGGGGCACTGGCAACGATCTTACTTGGCTTGCCGGGTCTTCTCACGCGCAATATATATATATACACACAACCAGCTTCTTTCAGTTTGGGAAGCAAGCTTCTTACCACACAGTCATGCCTGTGCATATATCATCATCATCATCATCATCATCGTTTAACGTCCGCTTTCCATGCTAGCATGGGTTGGACGATTTGACTGAGGACTGGTGAAACCGGATGGCAACACCAGGCTCCAGTCTGATTTGGCAGAGTTTCTACAGCTGGATGCCCTTCCTAACGCCAACCACTCAGAGAGTGTAGTGGGTGCTTTTACGTGTCACCCGCACGAAAACGGCCACGCTCGAAATGGTGTCTTTTATGTGCCACCCGCACAAGCCAGTCCAGGGGCACTGGCAACGATCTCGCTCGAAAATCCTACAGGAGCCAGTCAGGCGGTACTGGCAATGGCCACGCTCAAAATGGTGCATCTCATGTGCCACCCGCACAAGAACCAGTCCAGGGGCACTGGCAACGATCTTACTTGGCTTGCCGGGTCTTCTCACGCACAGCCCATTTCCAAAGGTCTCGGTCCGTAGTCATCGCCTCGGTGAGGCCCAATGTACGAAGGTCTTGCCTCACCACCTCAGCCCAGGTCTTCCTGGGCCTACCTCTTCCACGGGTTCCCTCAACTGTTAGGGTGTGGCACTTTTTCACGCAGCTATCCTCCTCCATTCTCACCACATGTCCATACCAGCGCAATCGTCTCTCTTGCACGCCACAACTGATGCTTCTAATGTTCAGCTTTTCTCTCAAGATACTTACACTCTGACGGGTATTCACATTGACATTACACATCCAACGGAGCATACTGGCTTCATTCCTTGCGAGCTTACGTATGTCCTCAGCAGTTACAGCCCATGTTTCACTGCCATGTAGCATGGTTGTTCGTACGCATGCGTCATACAGTCTGCCTTTTACTCTGAGTGAGAGTCCCTTTGTCGCCAGCAGGGGTAAGAGCTCTCTAAACTTTGCCCAGGCTATTCTTATTCTAGCAGCTACACTTTCAGCGCACCCACCCCCACTACTAACTTGGTCGCCCAGATAGCGGAAGCTATCGACTACCTCTAGTTTTTCACCCTGGAATGAGATAGAAGTTGTTTCCTGTTTGTTTGCAGTCTTTATTGCACCTGAACATCTGCCACAAACAAAAACTAACTTGCTAGTTAACCTGCCTTTGATGTTGCTGCACCTCTTATGTGTCCATAGCTTGCACCGGGTACATCTTATAGAGTTACTACCTACTCCTTTTCTACATACTGAGCAGGGCCATCTACCTGAAGGGGTTTGTGTTTTATCTACCTTCCTACTTATTAGGATTTTGGTTTTAGCTAGGTTGACTCTAAGGCCCTTCAATTCTAGACCTTGCTTCCACACCTGAAACTTCTCCTCTAGTTCTGATAGTGACTCCGCAATTAGGGCAAGGTCATCAGCATAGAGGAGCTCCCAGGGGCAACCTGTCTTGAACTCCTCTGTGATTGCCTGGAGGACTATGGTAAATAATAGGGGGCTGAGGACGGAACCTTGGTGGACCCCTACCTCTACCCGGAATTCATTGCTGTACTCATTTCCAACCCTCACCTTACTGGCCGCATCTCTGTACATGGCTCGCACAGCTCTCACTAGCCATTCTTCTATCCCAAGTTTCCTCATTGACCACCAGATATATATATATATATATATATATATATATATATATATATATATATATATATATATATATATATATATATATATATACATGAATATACATATATATACATACATATATATATATATATATATATATATATATATATATATATATACACATATACATATATATATATATATATATATATATATATATATGTATATGTGTATATATATATATATATATATATATATATATATATATATATATATATGTATATATATATATATATATATATATATATATATATATATACATGAATATACATATATATACATACATATATATATATATATATATATATATATATATACACACATATACATATATATATATATATATATATATATATATATATATATATATATATATATATGTATATGTGTATATATATATATATATATATATATATATATATATATATATATATATACACATATACATATATATATATATATATATATATATATATATATATATGTATATGTGTATATATATATATATATATATATATATATATATATATATATATATATATATATGTATATGTGTATGTATATATATATATATATATATATACATACACACACACACAAACATATACTCCCCTCCCCCACCTTGTTCATCCAGTCCTAAAATTATTGTGTTCTTTGCAGCTACTTGCACCCCTCGCTGCAGGCTATTCTTCCCTATTTATCCTCTCATATTTCTATCCTCATCTATCTACTTTTATCATTCTGCTGTTCTCTGCCCGTTTTTTGTACTGCCATTTATCACCTTTGCTTTCTTCAGCATCTTCCTGAGACTCATATTCACCATTGACCACACTTCCATCCTTGTTCATCATTCACTACATTATCTTTATCCCCATCTCTTAACCTGTCACTCTCTACTCACACTCTTGTGAACTTACCTTCCCACCTTTCTTGATCTACTCATTTCTCCTCGTCTTCTTGTACCTTGAAAGTATATCTGACAATTTGTCACCACCATCTTTTTCTTTCTTTCCAATTACTCCTACCCACTTACCCACCCTTATATAATGCAAGGTAGTCATGTATCCCCTCTAGAGCAAGACACCAGTTTCTGTCCCCTCAACACCTAACATCAAGCCACCTTCTTTTCTTATTTCTTTACTGCCCACAGGGGGCTACACACAGAGGGGACAAACAAAGACAGACAAACGGGTTAAGTCGATTATATCGACCCCAGTGCGTAACTGGTACTTATTTAATCGACCCCGAAAGGATGAAAGGCAAAATCGACCTCGGCGGAATTTGAACTCAGAACATAGCGGCAGACAAAATACCGTTAAGCATTTCGCCCGGCGTGCTAACGTTTCTGCCAGCTCACCGCCTTCAACATCAAGCCACCTTCTTTTCTACTACACTCCAACTCAGTTGAACATCAACTGCATCAATTTCAACATTCTGTGAAGACTTGCAAAGATTATGGCCAAACCATTACCCGCTTCCTTTGACTAACTTAAAGAAACATTTGTCTTTTTATTGTTGACATCACATCAACAAACCAAGTTATTTCAGTCTTTGAGTTGGACCAAATTGTCCAACAGAAAGAGAGAGAGGGAGTAGAAGTGTTCTTACTTTTGGTCTTCTTCGTGAATCTTGCGCACAATTTCATCAATCATAAGCTTCTCTTTCAAAAACTCCTCATACATGAGTCGTTTCTTCTCCTTTTGTTCTTCCATCTGCTGATCCAACTGCTCCTGGTAGAGTCGTTTCTCCAGTATGCGCTGTTCTTCTTTCATCTGATCATCTTCTTCAGCACGCTTCAGGTTGTCTCGCATCTCCTGCACCAACAAGTTATCAGCTTTCTAGAGAAATACAAAAATAGAGTTAATTAGGACAAAAATCATGAGAGTGCAATGATACACTAAGTTTAAAGTTTTATGCAAACATTATTGCGATCCAACCATAAGAAATGTTTCTTTAAAGAAGAACGCAGTGGCATAAGCAACAATCACTGCCATATCATAAGAATAAACACAACTATGCCTCTCCTGGTCTTGATGGTGTTACGTACCTGCTTCTCAAACGTGGTGGGTATTTTCTTCAGCTTTCACTCTTCTTTCAGTTCTGTCTTAACAATGGTGCTGCTCCGAAGCAGTGGAAAACTGTTAGTGTCATTCCACTGTTCAAAAAGGGTGACTGCACAACACCTGTCAACTATTGTCCAGTAAGTCCTACTAGCTGCATTGCCAAACTAATGATTTCTAAGTCCCAAGGAGGGCTTTAAAGACTGATGTTTAAATTTGATTTCACCTCAGAAAAGAGACAATAAAGGGCTTCGACAAGTTTTGAGAAATGCCGTACTAGGGAAGACTTGACTAACCAATGCAAACATGAAAAGAAAAAAAAAAGACATAAAAAAATGATGGTGAAATAAATCTCTACAAGACAGGATACTAGTCTACTGGAGATTATATGCAGGGGTGATCATGTACCTCTTTACATCAACTAGATGAACTATGACAATGTTGAGTAAAATATATGGTCCAGAAGCTCAATGCAATATATATATATATTGATGAAATACCACAAGGTATAGAAAATACGTATTCGCCTTTATATATTTAATCCTTTATATTGAACACTCAATATTTCATCTATTCAATAAGACATATTCCATATATTCAATAAGACATTCAATACTTTATTTCATTGTACCATCCATTTTTATTTTATATTATATATTGTATATTATATTATATATTGTATATTCCATATTCTATATCCCACATTGGTTTTGCAGGAATATAAATAAAACATAAAAAAAGACAGTGTTGGAACTCTTTTAAACAAAATAATATATTCCTCTATACACAATCATACAAAACCCCTTTTTTGTATTTATTTGTATTTATTTTTACTCGCACATATATATATATATATATATATATATATGATAAGCTTGTTGAACTCATGAATGTGCTAGATGGAAGAAGTTAATTCTACCAATAGAACAATTCTTGTGGCCAACATATATTGGTAATGTTGAGATAAGTTGCAGCTATGAGGCAGAAACTAACATTAACGTTGCATAGGACAGTAACGGAACAATTGAAAATGCAGCAAACACTTCTCTCTTTACCCCACTTTACCACACAGCAATGTTACAAGCCCACACTCACAATTCCGTTTTGTGACAAAATACAGTATCCTAGTGCATGTGGTATGGTTCCAGACAGAATATAATTTGATCAATCTCATGCCCTTAACACATATCAGGTGAATAGGGTTGGGAAACATCACTTCCAACTACAAATATACTATAAATCAGTACTATAGCAATCAAACAGATGTTGATGACCAGGGCTGCCTTGGGACTATATAACAACAATAATAATTATGGATATTAAGTTAGTCAGGAGAAACTAACAGTACAAATAATTTCCACAGCCACCACCAACCTTGAGGCCGATGAGATTGATATAGTTTGTATTCTCCTTGTCCAGTTATAAGTTGACAAACACTTGCTGAAACCTTCCTTTCAGATGCAGAATGCCATTCTCCTTCTCCCTCAACTCCAGGAAACCTGCCAGTCACTTGATGACCTAAGTCTGGTGGCCAAGCTAGACAGATTGATGACATTCTTACCAGAGAGCAAGAAACATGCATGATTGCTGGAACATGCAAAGACCATCCCTGGTGAAAAATGTACCCCTCAGCATAATTTAGTGATTAGCAACTTCAGACTACAGGCTAAAAAGATTTCAAGAAGTAGACCAGTCTGGAAAAGAAAGACCTGGAAGCTTAAGGATCCTTTAAATAGTCAGAGATTTAGAGATGTCCTAACAGAAGCATTTAACAAGAAGGGGGAGGAGTTACAGGCATATCACAGAGGGGATAACTGTAAGTTCTTATGGCAAAACTTACTGAGAGCCACTGAGAAGAATTTGTGGTTCCCACCAGACCCAGGGTGACATGAAATCAGAGCATAGCTAATAGAAGAAGAACAGGCTAGACAAACTTTAGAGAGCTACTATATTTGTTGGTAACAAAGGGAATCTCCCTCAGAGTGAAAGGTAGATTGTATGATGCCTGTGTGAACAGCCACCTTTAACTGTGGAGAAAACCTGTGGAAGAGGCAGACCCAGGGAAGATGTGGTGAAATATGATCTTCAGATGTTGAATCTTATGGAGGTAATGACAAATGACCGAGACTTTTGGAAAGTTGCTGTGCTTGAGAAGATATGTCAAGCTAAGTGAAATCATACTTGCAGCCAGTGATGGTGACACATAACAGACACCTGGTACACTCTACGGAGAGTTGGTGTTAGGAAGAGCATCCAGCCATAAAAACCAAGCCAAAACACACAACTGGAGCCTGGTACATCTCTCTGGCTTACCAGTTCCAGTCAAACTGTCTAACCCATGCTAGCATGAAAAACAGACGCTAATGATGATGATAACAAAATAATGAAATCCAAAACTTCTTGTTGAGAGAAATTTCAAGTCAGAATTAAATGAAAATTGGAGAAGATGCCCTTCCTAACACCAACCACTCCACTGAGTGGACGAAGTGCTTTTTACTAATCTTTCCTTTGGATTCAATTACCAACTATGGCAAATATTCTATTGATCTGCAGAGCCCATACAGAAATGGAAATTATTGTTGCTGCAGTTACCACAAAAGCCACACTAAATTTAGAGCAGTGTTGGCTCTGGAGGCTCAACTTCATCATTCAACTAACTATAAGTGTTTTTAGTCAGGAACCACTAGAGCTATACTTCAACAATAGCAGCAGAGGCAATGAACTTATGATTGAAAATCTTATGAAAATGTAGAAGGAAATTACACTAACCTGAGAGTCAAATTCATTAGCCAGCTTCTCTGCTATTTGAGCAGCACGCACTTTATTTAAATAACCCAGCCTTAATTTCTCTTCAAGCTCTCGAATTTCTAGGCTGTAATGGAAGCAATGAATATTTGATTCACCGATAATATATTTAATAACTTCACTAGATATGTATACAGGCTTTTATGCACACAAACACACACACTCTTATGCATAAGCAGACACATATACAAGTTTTAGAATTTATTTTTCTGCTAATATAATAAGTAGTAACAAGCTGAAAACTGCCCAGAGGGCAGCATTTCTCTCAGTAATAATAATCCTTTCTCCCACAGGAACAAGGCTAGAAATTTTGAGGGAGAGGGCTAGTTGATTACATTACCTCTCAATGCTCAGGTGGTACTTTTTTTTTATCATCCCCAAAAGGATGAAAGGCAAACTCTTCATGAAATTTTAACTTAGAACACAATGGTGGAAGAAATGCCCACAAAGCACTTTGTTCAGCTCACGATTCTGCCAGCTTGCTACCTTACTAGTACTAATAGCATTTTTTAGTGATGACTCTGCTCAACAGAGCATGACACACATGCTAACTTGGAGAGTGGCGAGCAGAGTTATTTTAACAAGATATTTATTTCTATGAATTAAGAAATAGAGAAGGCTGTGAGAGTAAGAAGTATACTTCCCATCATTTAGTCTGAGGTTCAATCCCACAGTGCAACACACAGGGTAAGTGTTTTGTACCATAGCTCCTGTACATAGCTTGGATAGCTCTCACCAACCACTCATCACTAACTAGCTTCCACATTGACCACCAGATAAAGGAGCAGGGGACACTGTGAAAGGCGTTTTCCATGTCAACAAAAGCCAAGTACAGAGGTTTATTTTCTGCTAAATGCTTCTCCCGTAGTCACCTTACTAAGGAGACAGCATCAGTAGTGTTTCTCCTTAGCACAAAACCAAATTGCATCACTTCTAGGCTAACTCTCTAATTTGTTGACCAATGACCCTCTCTGTAACTCTGACCTCATTCTGCAATTTGATACCTCTGTAACTACTACACCTGTCACTGGGTATGACTGCCTCATGGACAACCTGATAAACTATGAGGGTGACTAGGCTATATCTCACTCTGCCAGATATTTTAAGAACCTCAACAGTGATTCCTGATGGGTCAGGGTCTTTCTCTGTCTTCATATCCTTAATTTATCTATCAAGCAACTGTCGATTCGGACAGCTGGTTCCTCTGTTGGGTCCACATGAGGCAAACTACTCTTCTCCCATGTATTCTCTACATTTAGCAGCCTTTCTCAGCGGCAGTTCCAAGTCTCTTTCTTTGCAGAGTCACTAACTGCAAGTGAACCATCATCCATGCAAATGCACTTCTCTTCTACAAAATCACAATTTTCTCTGACACATTGTCATGCAATCTGAAATCCTCATGCCTTAAAGCACTGGCAATCATCTTCCAATATGCTTCTTGCTTGGGTAAATGTACCTGTCTCCTGGCTTCCCTTCTAGCTACTTCCAGGTCTGTTTCTTTGCTCTAATGGCCCTGTCTATAGCATTGTTCCACCACTACCACGTTACCCCAGATCTAGAAGGGACTTTGCACCAGCCACAAATTTGGTTTGTGGCACTCAGCAAGCTGTCCCTCAGGAATTCCCAGTTGCCCTGTATATCATAAGTTTGTAGTTGTTCCTCCCTCTCATCAAATTTCTCAATTAGAATGTCTCTAAATCTCTGACCATATGAAGGGTCCTTAAGCTTCCAACTCCTTCTTTTCCAGATCGGTCTGCTTCTTGGCATCATTCTGGCCTGGAGTCTAAAATTGCTAATGACTAGTTTATGCTGGGGGCTACATTCTTCATCAGAGAGAGTCTTTGCATTTAAGAGCAGCCATGCATCCTACTGTCTGGTGAGAATGAAATCAATCTGGGTAGCAGAGTCACCTGATTGTTAGGTTATCAGGTGGCTGGCTTCTTAAAGTTAGTGTTGCAGATCAATAGGTTATTGGCATCACAGAACTCCAGTAGCCTTGTCCTCCCTTTGTTCAATTTCATGGCCCCCATGAATACCATAGAAGATACTGAGCTGTTGCCCGACATGTCCATTGCAATCCCCAGCCATGAAGATGAGATCATTGACACTTGTCTTTGAGGTAGCCTGCAGAAGAACATCAGAAAAGTGGTACTTTACTTCATTTGGTAGGCCTGCTTGTGGGGTGTAGGCAGAGATAATTGTTGCTATACTATTCTGTAAAACTAACCTGAGCTCAAGTACTCTATTGTACACTCTGACTACCTCTATGACCTTATTCTCCCATTTCTCTGCATGAAGTATACCCACACCACCCACATTGTCATTGTTACCTTCCCAGAAGATTTTATACCTATGAGTTTTGCCTGTTAGGAACCTGGCTGAAGCTCCTCTCCATCTTACTTCTTGAATGCAACATATATCAACATTCAATCATCATCTCAACAATCTCCCTAGACATACCTTTCAATGTGCCTACATTGACAGTTCCAACTCTGAAAACTGGGAAAGGGCTGTGGGAGGGAGCATGGGAAGGAGAGAGGGTATTCAGCACCTGAAATGAAGGTTTCTGTGATTGTTTGATACCAGACATGGCATAACAGTTGCTCTCACTTTTAACCTATCATCATAAAATTGTTGCCTCTACTTGGGGTGAGAGTAAGGTAAGTATTGTAAATATAAGTGTTACTGCAGCTGCAAATATAGATATAAATATGTCAATGTTAAATTAAGTAAGTAAATGTGCTGCTATGTATATATACACACACACACACGCACACACATACATACGCACACACACGTTCTGTTATCACACACACACTCGCAGACTCTCGCACACGCACAGATATTCATCTCCCTTTTTCACTCTCCTGTCTTAGAAAGAACTTTTCCCCCACCACCTCCTCTTCCGGTCTTTTCACAATGTAACCTCGTGGGCATCGGTACCATTTTCCTCGTTCTCCGTTCTTCCATTCTCCGAACTTTCCATCTTTCCGACGAAGGGCTATGCCCGAAACATCATACACTCTCTCTTTCCTTTCCTGAGCGTCCAATAACACTATCCGTATCACGTCCTCACTTTGTTGTTTTTTTGTTATTGTTCTTTTAACTTATATATATATATATATATATATATATATATATATATACAAGTCACTGTTCTCCACAAACAAAAAGAACCAGAAGATAGCTACCGCAAGCCAACATTTCTGACTCCTTACAAGTTTTGCCAATCAATTACCCTGGTACTTTTTTCTTATTAATCCTTGAAAGGATGAAAGACAAAGTCAATGTTGAACCGAATATTATGAGCTGTTCTATCCAATGCTCTTACAATGCTCTTACAACAACCTTGCTAAGTTGTTAGCTTATTGGTTACATAGAGTGTTACTTACATATGTTCCATTATTACTAATAATAAATATCTAACACACAGAAATCAAAGACTCAATTCTAAACATTACCTGTTTTGTCTGATCTGCTGACGCAACTTCTCATCACGGAAAACTTCATCATTTCGTCTCTTTAATTCTTTTGCAAGGCTCTCAGCTTGTTGTTCTTGCTGCTTCAGCTGATGGCGCAGCTGTGTTTTCTACGAGAATGTAATAAGTATATGATTATGTCCTGTTCTACTGACGTTTCAGCTAAGGAAAATGTGTGTTGATAGTGCTAGTTGCATTGATTCAGTAGGAGCTGTAATCATTGTGATGGTTGAAGCTGTTTTGGTCATAGCAACTATGATGGTATTAGTTGTGTTAAGATGACAAAGTCACAAGAGTATCAGGTAAAATCCTTGTTGTATATACTCTGACTCTCTGCACATTGAGCTCTAATTCTACATTCTTTTCATTCCTTTGGACTCAATAAAGTTGCAGTCCAAGGTAGTGGATTTGTAGAGGGGTTAGAGCACAGGTGAAGAAACCTAATGGTATCATTACAGCACTGTGATTCTGATGACAGCATACACAATAGCTGTACTGGACTTAGGTTTACTGTTTGAAAGCAACAAGAGTACAGAGGTTGCAGACTTGCATACAGGGTGGGGAAGTAACTTTGAAGTTTTTGTAAACCATATTTTTTTATGTAGCAATGGTCTGTTATAACAAATTTTTTTTATCTTCAGCATTAGGCCTCAAAGTAACAATTTCATTCAGGTATAAGTCCAACTATGTCAAATCAAGTAGTAAAAAGACAACATATTTGTAAGAATCTAGCTTGACCCTGCCTGAGTTTTGAAACCAAATCCGCCCGCTTGTTTCTTGTCAAAACAAACCAGAAATTCTCTCCACACTAGATGATTGATTAGGAAACACTCGATGCCCTAGGAACTGTGCTGGTCAAAGAAAGGTCAGTCCTTTGTTTAGGGTCAATGACCTACATTATTGACCATAGTCTTTATAACAGAGAACAGTTCTTATCTCTTCCTCTTTTGTGTCAGCCAGACCAACAAGAAATATGCTCTTATGCATCAGCTATGGTCAAGAGCAGCATTTTCCGTGGCCGCAAGAAAAGCAATGCCACTAATCTTCCCCTCTCTACTGACAGACAACCTTTTTCTGCACTATCAACTACTAACCAGCGAGCCAACGTTGTTGTCATTATCACAAGAACTGCTAGTCTCTTTAACTACCTGTCAGGCAAACAAATAAATATATGTAAATGATATTTCTTCCTTCTTGGTGTTAAATCTTCGATGTTTACTGGTTACCCCAAGGTGAGAACTTTCAAGCATTACATATACACACTACATTTGGTAGAGGGCTACATCACATCGGCCTGATATCACATCTTTCATCCAGCCCGCTACACATTGCTCATTTGCTCCACACAGGAATTAACATCAAGCAAATTTCTGAGTTGGTTAATGTGTGATTAATCACAGTTTACAATGTCAGGAATCGTTTGGCTAACATCAGAGGCATTCAGAAGAAGCAAGGCACTGGAGGAGCCAATAAACAGCAAGATCCAGCATTTGTGAAGGCCCTCAAATCAAAAATTCCAAAGGACCCAATCACATTCATGAGGAAACTAGCAATTGATAAGAAAGTTCATGCCAAGACAGTAAGAAATACCATTCACTGTGATTTAGGCCTGCAATTGTTTGCGTGAATTCCAAGACCTCTCCTGACCAGTTCAATGAAAATCAAAAGGCTTGAAAGGACAAAAAAAAAAAAGGGTTGTCCTTCCTCAAGAGGTCTGGATCCATTGTGAAAATATTTTGACAAGAAAATCTTCACTGTGGATGCTGTTGTAAACACATAAAATGATTGGTATATCAAACTCTGTTTGTGAAGACCTGTTGAGGCAAATGAAATCGATCCAAATTCGACAACTGGCACCCATGCCAACCTCTCCTTCATTGGACACTAAACTCGGCTTGCGAAGACCTGTTGGGGCAAGTGAAATCGAAACCATGATTGAACCAAATTCGATGACTGGCACCTGTGCCAGTGGAGCGCTAAGAGCACCGTCTGAGCGTGATCATTGCCAGAGCAGCTGTCTGGCTTCCGTGCCAGTGGCACGTAAATAGTACCATTTGAGCGTGATCGTTACCAGCGTTGCCTTACTGGCACTTGTGCCGGTGGCACATGAAAAAACATTTGAGCGAGGTCATTGCCAGTGCCGCTGGACTGGCTCTTGTGTATAAATAATTTTGCTGTACACTGACTCTTCCATGTACAATAAAACATTTGCAACTTTTGTTTGGCTTTTTCATGTAGATAGCCATCTATTGGTCTTCTTAGTCTAGGTTTTCACCTTGAAGAAGAGATACACAGCCTTGTAAGATATAAGATATACATAAGCCCTAAACTGATAGTGTTATTAGTAGTAACTGAATTGGAAGAGGTTACTGTTGTTGAGATAATGATAATTGTAATGGTGTTGAGGTGTTGGTGTTTGAGTGATAACAGTTGAAGTTGAATTATTGGCTCTAATTTTAGCTGAAGAAGTACTGTCTCTGATAATTGTGAAAGTGATGTTATCTATAATGTTGTTAGCTTGTGTTGTGGAGTAAATCTACACTAACACATTGATAGTCAATTAAATGCTTGAAAGCAATTCATAAGTCTTGCAGACGCTTATATTGTACATCAATTTGGGATTGTATAGCTATATGATGGTTGTCTTAGTAAAATGCTAAATAGCAACCAATTTATGGTGCACATCTTTTTTTAGAGTTCTCCATGCAGAATACACACTATAAAAAGTAAACATGTAATGTGACAGACAACAAAACAGCCATATTTCTTGTATAGAAATATGCTTCTCTATTACATATTATTGAGAGAAATAATTGCAGATCATGTAATCTTAACTCCAATAAAAAATGCTAAGAGGCCTGATTTTTTAGTAAAAAAGAAAAAAAAAAAAGAAAGGCCAACATATAAACATAGCACTGAATTCTAACTTCTTTAAGAAGTTGGAATTTAAACTTAGATCATTTAAGAAAAAAAAATTATCTTTTTCTCAATATACAGTTTGATGAAAAAAACAGAAATAGTTCACAGTTAATAATCAGCGTACTCTTCTCTTTAAAGTGAGGCTAGTGTAGCAATAAGAAATCCCTATTTTAATGACATTAGCTGAAAAGCCAAAGAGTTACAAGATATTAACTTTTGGATTAAAGTCATTATGGAATGCAAGAGGTTTGTATTCCATTTGTAATTTTAATAAGAATTAGACAATCATATTATAAAATACAAAACCATATATAATAATGAGATTGTATCATTAGCATAAGGCTAATGCACATATTAGCAGAAAGCTCTGATTCTTTACATTAGCAGAAGGCTATGCAATTCTTCACATTAGCAAAAAGCTACATGATTCTTTCCATTAGCTGCATGATCACATTCATATGATGAACTTCATGTCTGTCTACAAGTTGGTTGGAAGCTATAAGGCAATTGTCATTAGGTACCATTTGTATTGTGATAGTGAGTCCATTTCAGCCTGAACAGCTTGTAGCAGGCTAGATGCAGTGTGCCATATCAATTCGATATGATGTAGCCCACTACTGTATGTGGCATATAGATGTAATGCTTCAAGGTTCTCGTGTAGGAGTAACCAGTGTACATCAAAGAATTAACTCCAAGAAGGAAGAAATGTTATTTACATATATTTATTCGTTTACCCGACAAGTTGTAAAAGAGACAGTAGCAATTCTAGCGATAGGGACGACAAGGATGACTCGCTGGTAAGTAGTTGATATGTAGAAAAAGATTGTCTGTCAGTAGAGAGGGAAAGAGTAAGGTAGTCATGGTGCTGACTAGAAAGGAAGAAAGGATAAAGACGGCATCACCTTTCTTATGGCCAAAAGCCTCTCTTTGCATGTCGAGCAAATGGCAAAAGGAAGTGCTACTCTTGGTTAAGGTTGCTGAAGAAGCGGGTGTTGCTCCTTGGTCTGGCTGATACAAAAGAGCTAGTGTTGCTCCTTGGTCATAGCTGACACATAAGAGGAAGAGATAGAAATTCTCTCTGTTATAGAGGCTATGGTCAGTAATGTAGGTCAAACCTTAAACAAAGGACTGACCTTTCCTTGACCAGTACAGATCCTAGGGGGTGGAGTGTTTCCTCATCAATCATCTAGTGTGAAGTATTTCCTGCTCGTTTTGACAAGCAACAAGCCAGTGGATTTGGTTTCAAATCTCAGGCAGGGTCAAACTAAACCCCCACAAGCTCTTCAATCACAGTCCAAAGTAGCTAATACTTGCACTTTCACGAGGCCATACAGTTCTAATAATGAATTTCATTAATCTCTCTACACGACTGGTCTTCATTAACTTAACCTCAAATTTATCCCAACGAATTTCGAACTTTGACCCTAAAGTGCCATAATTAATTATTTCAATTCTGTCATATCTGCTATTCCATCATAAAAGACATAGCGACCATTTATTGACAGATTTAGATAGAAGCAACTATACAAAACTAGAAAATATTAAAAAATAGCAAATATACCAGTATCAATTTTTCTTTAACATTTTCCATAAATCATGAAGAGTTGCGTGCCTATCAAAATTCTATTATCATCATTGTCAATGTGAATACCCGTCAGAGTGTAAGTATCTTGAGAGAAAAGCTGAACATTAGAAGCATCAGTTGTGGTGTGCAAGAGAGACGATTGCGCTGGTATGGACATGTGGTGAGAATGGATGAGGATAGCTGCGTGAAAAAGTGCCACGCCCTAACAGTTGAGGGAACCCGTGGAAGAGGTAGGCCCAGGAAGACCTGGGCTGAGGTGGTGAGGCAAGACCTTCGTACATTGGGCCTCACCGAGGCGATGACTACTGACCGAGACCTTTGGAAATGTGCTGTGTGTGAGAAGACCCGGCAAGCCAAGTAAGATCGTTGCCAGTGCCCCTGGACTGGCTCTTGTGCGGGTGGCACATGAGATGCACCATTTCGAGCGTGGCCATTGCCAGTATCGCCTGACTGGCTCCCGTAGGATTTTCGAGTGAGATCATTGCCAGTGCCTCTGGACTGGCTTGTGCGGGTGGCACATAAAAGACGCCATTTCGAGCATGGCCGTTTTCGTGCGGGTGACACGTAAAAGCACCCATTACACTCTCTGAGTGGTTGGCGTTAGGAAGGGCATCCAGCTGTAGAAACTCTGCCAAATTAGATTGGAGCCTGATGTTGCCATCCGGTTTCACCAGTCCTCAGTCAAATCGTCCAACCCATGCTAACATGGAAAGCGGACGTTAAACGATGATGATGATGATCATCATCATTATATTCTTTGCAATGTAAGAGTAACAAAAACGAATGTATTTCTCAAGACAAATAAAAATAAGTATATCTTTTAAATGCCCTGCTGTTAATGCTAACACCAATCATAATCTTAATTAAAATATAGCAACAAAATCTTACGTATTCAAGATTTTCTTCTAATTCTCTTTCTTTTGCCTCAAGGGCAAGCCGACGATTAAATCTTTTTTCATCAGCTAAGTTTTCTAATTTGTTACAAAACTTGTGCAAATTCTCTTCTTTTAACTGTTTAATTGTGTTTTCTCGTATTCCATCCTGTCTGCACATAAGAGCAATTCTCTTCTCTGTCTGCTGCTGCTGAAGTTTCTTCTGAAAAAATATCAGAGAATAAAAACAAAAAACAAAAGATGACTTTAAATCCCTTGAAAGCAACTGAGAAATCAATGGCTACATTTACATAGTTTAAAATTATTATTTTTAAACTACCAAATCATAAAATCAACACTTACCCATAAACCTCAACTTGTCCCCATACTCAAAATAGATTCTTTTCTTCAACTCCCCGCCCATCCCCAAAATATGTTTGTTCCTATATCCCAAATATAAAGGATTTTATGGCAGAGGTAAAGAATACGAACACCACCCATTTTTGGCGTAACGAAAACCTGGTTAATATAAAGATCCTCACTCGGGAACAAAAAACAAAAATTAACCAGCCTGGTGAGTGTTAACAAGTGTGTGGAAAACGAATATAAAAAAAAATGTGCGCTGACGACCCTGGGGGTGGGGAGGGGACTTCTACCCTTTGGAAAAGATTTTCCCCACAAATTACTTTATAATCGTAATGTATGCCGTTTGAAAGGTATTTCTATAAAATTTCATTGAAAAAAACCCCATTTTCCTAAAAGTTATGAGGGAAAAACTCGGATCTTGTGAATTTTCCGAAGTCCTCTCCCCTTTCGCAATTTTTTTTTTTCATATTTGTTTTCTACACATTGTTTTACACCCATTCCAGTACTGGGGGGGAGGGTCATTTCGGGTCAATATGTAAACATTACCCTTTCTTTTTTCTTTTTTTCAAAAAAACCCTAACCCTAAAACTAACCGTAACCACCCAGGGTGTATATTCTTTACTTTCGCCTGATTTTATTATTAAATTGAGAGCGAGGCAACTTATAATTTTTTTTTCACCGTAGCTATATAAACATTTGAATATTTGTTTTTTTTTTATTATTATTATAGCATTAACCAGCACTGTGGTCTTTATTTTTATAAAGATTAATACATATATAACACTATGTAAATGAGGTGAAGGACGATACATATATTGTACAAAAGAAAGATAATAAAAAGTAAAAGAAGTTGTGAAAAGAAAATAACACTAATGCAAGCACCAAATTAGTCGCACACACACCACAAGGTTCAACGGAACCTAACGAAGCAAACCAGCACGCTTGCGACATGACCACCTGAGATAGCGAGGCTACTGTAAAGAAAAATATTTTGAAATTCCATTTTATTCCTGATGGCTATTTGAAAATGCATTGTCCAAATTAAAGACAGTTAAGCTAGGGCAGCGGACTCGCGGTTTCGATTCCCAGACCGGGCGTTGTGAGTGTTTATTGAGCGAAAACACCTAAAGCTCCACGAGGCTCTGGCAGGGGATGGTGGCGAACCCTGCTGTACTCTTCCCCCACAACTTTCTCTCCCTCTTACTTCCTGTTTCTGTTGTGCCTGTAATTCAAAGGGTCAGCCTTGTCACACTGTGTCACGCTGAATATCCTCGAGAACTACGTTAAGGGTACACGTGTCTGTGGAGTGCTCAGCCACTTGCACGTTAATTTCTCGAGCAGGCTGTTCCGTTGATCGGATCAACTGGAACCCTCGACGTCGTAAGCGACGGAGTGCCAACAACAATAAGCTGTTGTACAAAAAGTTGAGAGTTAGAACCGACACTGAACTGGTAACCCCACTTAAATTATGTTGTTAATGTACATGTCAAATATATATTACCAATATTAGCATTATAAATTTGAAACACTATTGTATCGTTAAACTTAGTCATTTGATTTGTTTCTCCCGCATTTTTCACGAAAGTTAATTCGTTGCTAACTGACTTTCGATGAATTCAACGAGCACAATCAATATAGAGTAAGATGAACTTACAGAACCCTCCAAACGTTAAGGAAATAGTAGACTTAGACATTTAACTTACCATGATATAATGTGTGTGTGTGTCTAGTCAGAGATAAGTCAACAAATTATAGAAACTTTACTACGAGACGCGTAAGTTTAGCACAGTTTGACATGGTTGATGAGATGAACCTAGCAACCGTTACTAGGAAGAGGCTATCACATGATTGTTAGTGACCAATAACAACAGCTCTTCTGGCACTGGACCGTCATGCAAAAATTACTGTTGAGGAGAGGCAAAATATATGAAAAACTTCGGACTCCAGAAAATTATTGCTGGTCAGCATCGCGAAAAATAACATTAAATTTTTTGCATTTGTTTAGAATCTAAATCCTAGATTTCCACCTTCCCCAATTTCACACAACACCGCCTGTCAAAACGAACAGTGTTTGTCAATTGGTAAAAGATAGAACGAGAAAGTAAATACCAAGGTTTAGTGCCCCAACTGAGCATAGTTCCATGACCGAAGCTAATAAGGAAATAAAAGAATATAAATTAAAGTTGTTGCTTAGCTCGTCAATCCAGATTGAGCAAACTTATAACGTAAAGTAATCCAACCGTGGCCTTCCCAACCTTTTCCTAACTCCAAGGTACTCTGGTTCACATGTAAGATGGTACAGTGAAATTTGGCTACTGTTTCTTACAGTTTGAGCAATTACGGAGAGGTTGTTATTAATTTGTGTTAAAGTGAGAAGAGCATTACATCATACTAGCAGACCCGTGTCTGTAAAAATTCCGACAGTTTTATTAATGAGAGAAAATGGCACGTCAACACAATGGGACGTAAAAAGCACTATTTGTGTGCGATCGTTTCCAGCTTCGTCTTACTGGCACTTGTGCCGGTGGCATGTGAACAAAACATTGGACTGACTCCTCTGCAGGTGGCACGTAAAAAAACACACCATGTGAGCGTGGCCATTGCCAGTACTGCCTGACTGACCCTCGTGCTGGTGGCATGTAAAAAGCACCCACTACACTCTCGGAGTGGTTGGCATTAGGAAGGGCATCCAGCTGTAGAAACTCTGCCAGATCAAATTGGAGTCTGGTGTAGCCATCTGGTTCACCAGTCCCCAGTCAAATCGCCCAACCCATGCTAGCATGGAAAGTGTACATTAAATGATGATGATGATGTATGTATATGTAAAAGTGTGTATATATGTTTGTATTTATATTTATAACTTAACCTTATGAACTTTCTAAACTCTCTGACGAAGCCCAGTGACACACCCAGGTACCTTAATCTTATCTACCAAATATTTCAGTTCATTGAAGGGATGGAAGTAGAGTGGGGTACTATGGCCTCTTGGCTGAATCTACATGATATAACACATATTCGTAGACAATTTCATTAAAAATATCCATTTTTCTGAAAGTTATGATCATCCAAAGTTGGTGGCGCAGATATCTGTAGTTATCTCGATTCAAAAATACATAAAATGAGTTGTGCAAGTAAAAAAAAGTTCGTCCATATTCTGAGAAATATTTCAAATTTGAATTTATACCCGCTATCCACGATAAACTGTCACTAAATTATGGGTGAAAAACTCGGATCTTATGAATTTTCCGAAGGCCTCTCCCCACACCTTGGAAAAGATTTTCCCACAAATTTCTTTATAGTCATAATCTATGCAGGTTGAAAGGTATTTATATAAAATTTCATTTCAAAAAAACATTTCCCTAAAAGTTAAGGGAAAAACTCGGATCTTGTAAATTTTCCGAAGTCCTCCCCACCCCGTTGCTTTTCATGCATTGTTTTCAAATTCATTTCCTACACATTTTTTTTACATCCGTTGTACTACATATATATTTTTTTATTTTGTTTCCAGGGAATATTGTAAACATTAACCAAATTTTGAATAACAAAAATTGGCGATCTTTCGATACGAGTCCGAAATATCGGCCTTTTCCGTAAAAAGTGTCTTCGGGGATCTTTACCAAAGATCGGCCTTTTCTGTAACACCCGCACGATCTTCACATTTTATTCCTACAAAAGAATGTCTCACAGATCATTGTAGTTATGAAATGGTACAGAGAACAACTTCACATGACATCAAGAAGAGGCATTTACTTACAAACTATACTTATCATTAGTATAAATGTAAACTTCATCATCATCGTCGTTTAACGTCCGCTTTCCATGCTGGCATGGGTTGGACGACTTGACTGAGGACTGGTGAAACCGGATGGCTACACCAGGCTCCAATCTAAATTTGCCAGAGTTTCTACAGCTGGATGCCCTTCCTAACGCCAACCACTCACAGAGTGTAGTAGGTGCTTTTACGTGTCACCTGCACGAAGGCCAGTCAGGCGGTACTGGCAACGGCCACGCTCGAAATGGTGTCTTTTATGTGCCACCCGCACAAGCCAGTCCAGGGGCACTGGCAACAATCTCGCTCGAAAATCCTACGGAGGCCAGTCAGGCGGTACTGGCAATGGCCACGCTCAAAATGGTGCATCTTATGTGCCACCCACACAAGAGCCAGTCCAGGGGCACTGGCAACGATCTTACTTGGCTTGCCGGGTCTTCTCACGTACAGCACATTTCCAAAGGTCTCGGTCAGTAGTCATCGCCTCGGTGAGGCCCAATGTACGAAGGTCTTGCCTCACCACCTCAGCCCAGATCTTCCTGGGCCTACCTCTTCCATGGGTTCCCTCAACTTGTAATCTGGATATAGAAGCTGGAGGTTTTGAAGCAGTTTTCCAGTCATATTCTTTCTCTTTGATTTTCAAAGAGATATTCACATCAGCAGGACAGCTAATGGATCTTTTCTGTTTGGCTTCCAATTTTGAATCTTCAATTTCTGTTAGAATTAATTTCATATTCAGTATAATGATATACTTTTATATGCTGAATGCCATGAAAATCATTTTTGCCATAAATCAATAAAGAGTTATTAGCTATTAAATTCTGAAAATTTTGGGTAATTTTAGCCAATCGTAAGCCGCAGACACATTCATGCCTGCTTCCATAGAAACAAGCCAAACATGAGAACTCTTGAGAAAGCACATGTTGATTAATATTCCAGTCATTGAGGTGGTTGTCGAATGTGCTAAAAAAAGCAGCCAAATAGGCATTAAATCATGCACCAGAAGGGGATGTGGTTTCGTACTTGCAAGAAAAGGGTGCTATACTCAAAAGAAAATTATGCAACATGAAGAAGCATTTTAAGAGCACAAGAAAATGTGGTGGGAATATATCTTGGCGATGCTTGTATCAAGGATGCATAGAGTTTGTGCCAGTGAGACTGTAGGACTATAGTGTTTTCCTCATGGGTTAAGGAATTGACTTCAGTATGGTTTTGTGGTGAAGAAGTGGGGATAAACCATTGCACAGCTATTGATTATAACAACTATGTTAGGAAAGTATGTGTGGAGGTTCTGCCTATCATCCAATTAAAGTTGGTGGTCTTGGGAGGATTGTTGAGATGTTTGTTTTTAAAAATATATAATTTGTAATGTGCCATTTTGTTCTTGGATAAATCTTTTAAGTTTGTGCTATAAGTTTCTTATTTTGAGAAATGTTTAATTTGTAATGTGCTGTTTATTGCATTAAACTAAGCGAAAATGATCAAACTTTAAACTGCTATAGCTCCAGTATTTCAGCTTGTAAAATAACATTAACGTACCTAATTTTAAAATTTTCAATAAACTTTGATTTTTGAAATCTTGGCAGCCAAACAGAAAAGATCTTATGATGGTACATGCTCTTTCTTGTTCATCCTAAACAACAATATCAGACCTGTTATGCTTACATTTGACAGATGCTTTGATGGGAATGTTCCACCACAATTCCTTGTGCTGATTTTTGTGTACTTATTCAATAACTGGGACTCTCCATATTTATTCCAGGACAGTCTTTTTTTTAAATGGTGTTGTATATTGTTTTCACATAGGGAGGTAGTACCTTGATGACATTTTTGGGCAGCTGCTAATCATATGTGTGATGTTTTCCACAAAAATATGACATAATCTACATTTTTGCTTGTCTCTTGGAACTTTTTTGTTGAGTATGTATGTATGCATGCATGTGAGGCATAATGTATATGTGTTATTATTAACTTCGATTTCTAGATTTCTTGTCAATGGATAAAGTGCTGGTTTCTAACTTAGATCTAAGGTTCCTTTATTGAAATTTTAAAATCAACAACGTATTACTGCATGTTTGTGTGAATGTGGGCAATGTTTGGAGTCAGTGTATGCACATATTTGTTTTGTTTTATGTATGTATTCTCCTGTATATAGTTGCAAGTCTAAACATGTGTATATATACTTAAATGCTAAACTTATGGCAAGTTTTATATATTTTGACCACTTCATTGATGGCTTGCATCTCTAATCTAATTAGCTTTCTCCTTTCAGGTTTTGAAAATCCCAATTTCTTAAGATTGCCACTGAGGCATTTTGTTACTTATTCTAGTGCCTCAATAATTATGGGTATGAATCTGAACTTTCTTTTATATATGTAAGCATTTATTTAATTTTAATTGTTTACAGTTAATTTTCATGAAAAGAAAACGAATACAAATAATTTAACGGTAAGATTAACAAAATCCAAATTTCCGAATGTTCTATGCAACAAAACATGAACAGGAATATATTTTGCAAAAGAAAAACAAGACAAGAAAGGGGCAAAAAGGTAAGAAAAAACATGAAAGCAGTACCAAGTGCTTCGGTTGGTCACACACCACAAGGTTCAACAGAACCTACTGAAGGAAGCCAGCATGCTCACGGCATTATCACAGGCAATGGTGAAACTAAGGCATTGGAAAAACCAAGCACCTTCATAGGCATCACCTGTCACCTCAGTGAGGTAAGTTGCCAACGATGACAAAAACGGTGCTGTTAGTAGTCCAGTCCCTCCAAACATCTCAAATGCCACAGGCTGGAAAAGATAGTTCGCTGCCAGGTCCCGATACTTCAGGGTTTTGTTCCATTTGGCTATGGAAGCAGTGACCCTCCCACTTATTGCAGCATCCAGGATGTGGGAGGGAGCAAAAGAGTCAGAGACTGTGGCATCCCAGATGGGGCACCCACTTACCCAGAGGGCAGAGGGTAAGACCATCTGGTATTTTTCCGTCACTTCTTGGATAATCCCGTCTGCTCCAGAACTGAGGGGGTATTGATCTGAGCCAGGGCCCTCTTAATGATTAAGTTTAGCTTGATGTGACAAGCAAAATGACCAGCATTTAGGTAGCAAGACAGACTGTGAAGACCTGTGAGATCGAGTGGTCTACCACAGCAACATCTCAGTCCCCTACAGATGTCAGCTCCCACTCTGAGAGCAATGGAGATGTGGAGCTCATATAGACTGAGTGGACCTCCAAAGTTGGCCAGAGGCAGGACATCAATCCAGTCCCCATAAGAATCTGAACTTGTAATCCGAGTAGCTGTAAATTTCTCAATAGTCCAGTTGTTTCCTTTTTCGTGGATCTTTAGCTTTATGTTGACATCCACTGGGCAACTAAATTCCTACTACTGTACGTTTCACTTCTCTGTCTCAGATCATGATATCTGGTGTATTGTTTGTATTTTATAGATGTTTTCACTAGGACATCCCACCAGTACTCTTTCATATTATTCTACCACGTTATGGATTCTGCCAAAGGATCTCATTAGTCTTGGTTACATCAGGTTTCATCGGTAGATAATAACACGATGACGTTTTTGAATAACTGCTTATGATGTGTATTTTCAATTTTTTTTTATCTATGTATGTATGTAATGTGTGTGTGAGCGAGAGAGAGAGAGAGAGAGGCAGAGAATTTCAAAATTGTCTCAAATCAAAATGTAATACATTCCCTAGTTTTTACTTGGAATGTTTTGCATTCAATTAGCATTTTTATAACGAATTCGAAATTATTGATCTGTTTATTCCATGATTAATATAGTTTTAATCTGTGTAAGCGCTGTATAGCCAGAGGCCACGGCCACTGGAGAAACTTGGTTAAATATGTTTTAAAACACTACGATTATATTGACCAGTTATGTCGACGTATATGTCACTCCCTTCCTCTGTCAAGTACGCTGTTTTCCTATACAAATTTAAAGCAAACTCGAGAGCCGACTCTAACGTCCACCCCAATCGTCTTCTACTGTTGAGAACTTATGAAAATGGTTTGCCTCATAAACTTAACAATACAAATATTAAAAGAAAATATAGTCATAAAATACCAAATTACAACAATGATCATAAGGGGGAGGAATGTTGAATATTTGTCTTTTCATTTCCTCGGTGTTCAAACGCATGCGTATCAGTTAATTAGGTCAGTTTTACCTGTCAGGTGTCAGTGAGATGAAAATGTTCAGGTAGAACGTTACTGACTCATATATATTTGACGAAGTTATTAAATTTGTTAAACGTTTCTACCTGACCTAGAAACTTGTTTTTAGAACGTTAACTTAAAAACAACTTTTACTGTTTGTTAGAACAAAAATTAAAGCAGAAATCATGGGTAAAGATTTAGATATGGATACCCTGACGGCCTACAGTCATTATTTACATGGAAGAATTAAAGAACAGTTAAACTCTTTGAACATAGGACCTGGTCGGTTTTATTTTCTGTCTGCAGTATCGTTCTTCATTTTGGGATTGATTTGCATGATAGTTGGCATTTTGGTTATTACCCTCCGACATCGTCACGTTTATTTAATCAACTTTGACTACAAGTTTCTTGGACCTGGATTCATTGTTATCTTCATTTTGTGCTTTGGAATAGGAACTCATTTATTGGTTCACGCAAAAGAAGTAACCAACAAATATCGTCGTAAACTTCGAGTAAGTAACATTTAAATTATATCATTCAAACTCATTGTTTAAATTGAAATCATTTATATAGTAACATGAACGTTTTGTACAAGTTTCATGGCATTAATTTAAGCATTTTGAATATTTTTAAAACTTTCGTTGTCTTCCAAAATCCTAATTTTTATGTTAGATATTCTGTATAAATTCTCACTAATGTATAAATTAGGCTCATATATATAATCTCAATAGGCCCGATTTTTAAGTTACTTGATTCCTGAAGGAATAGGTCTGTCTCTATGCGCTAAAATAACTGTTCGAAACAGATTTAGAAGGTCACTTAAGTCTTATATTATAGGACACATGATTTATGGGATAGACATGTGTTTCCGATTTTACTTCCACTATATGGCATTTTCAGAAAATGTCTTCTATTTATAAACCGTAGGTCAACTCTGGACGGAAATTGTGTCCATCTGGTGGACTGTACTAGTTTTTGAATGGTATCCTTAATTTGTTGCATGTTTTAATACCATAACTTGGTAAGGAGACCAAGTACGCAATTTATTCCCCAAACTCAGATAATCTGCAAAATAAATAACTTCACAACTGCTCTTTTCTTTTAGTGAAACTAATATATATATAGGCATGGAACGGGTAGAAATCACCCGACCTCAGCTAATACATATAACACTTTTACCACCACTAGTTTCTTCCTACAGAACTTATCCTATATGGTTTCACATGGCTGTTGTTTATCGTGATATCCATTGGATTCAACAGGTTCATGAATAATTTAATATTTCAAAGTATTGGATACTTTTTCAGGGAAATGTTTCTGTAAAGAGAATAACCAAACATGACGGAAACTATGAAATGTTTCTAGTTTCTGTAAATACAAAAGAGAAACAGATTTAATTTATTATGTATAATATGAAGCAAATTAAGTAAATATTGTGTGAATATAGAGCAAATAAGGTAAACGTATTGTAACCGTTTATATTTAATGTTCTTGATCTTGGGTATAAAACGGGAGCGACAAAGCAACCGAAAATAACTTAATTCCAAAATAACTGGCGAAAAGGAGCAAAATTATTTTTTAAGTTTTATTTTTAATAATATTGAACTTCATTTAAGATCCGTCAGTTACCTAACATCCTACCTCAAAGTATGGAGTGGATTTCTTCAACTCCATTAGCAAGTTAAAGATTTCGAGAGCCTTCTCAATCAGTGGAAATGTCTTTGTATGTGGTTGAATTTAAAGAAGAATCACTTATAATTAATCTCTCATGAACTGGTTTAACAATACTATTCCCCTCACAATATCCAATGACAATTGAATTCACAGAATCTACAATTCGCTGATTCGCTAAGTGTTAGGTATCTTTAGCTGATGTCCTTCAGGAATTCTTCTATATCTTATGTTCATTGTATGTGTTCAACAGTTGTTATATTGATAATTGTAAGAGAAAGCTATCCTGTTTATAGCTCCCTGGAAGATCGCCACCCCATTTGTTGCTCAAAACAGGAGCCTCAAAAGCTATATACTATCAGACTCCTCCTGCGACGCTGGTGCTAAGTACTTTTCAAAGGAAAATTGGAAGACGGCATATTTAAGCATTTAGTTCTATATATTGTTTGACTGTGTATAATTTATATGCATTTACTTCTGATGCTTCCGTCTGATATGGGAAAAATAGTAAAAGTATTTGAACGTATCCCGTTATATGCATGCATGGCGATAACGTACCCACTTCAGCCTTGGCGAATACGTAGCACTTCGCTGTAGACAATGTTTCTTGTCTTCCCCCGATGTATTAATGCGACCAGTCTGTCTCTACTGCCAACTCTGGAGCATGCAACGTACAACTGGCCGTGGGAAAAGCAAGGCTCTTCCAAGAGAAGTCCGGCCACAGAAATAGTCTGGCCCTGGGACTTGTTGACAGACGTGGCGAAGCTGGGCTGGAACAGAAATTGTAGTCTTCTGAAGGCGAAAGGTATGTCTGCTCCCGAGGGAGTAAGAGGAATCCTAGGAATGAATACATCCTCACCTTTTCCGCATCCGGATAGGATGGTTGCCTCGACAACATGTTTCATCATTTTTTTTATAACCAGACGTGTTCCGTTGCACAGTCAGGGGGTGGGGAGCTCCAAATTGCGCAGAAGCATAACCAGAGTTCCAACTTTAAGGTGGAGCAGATGTGGCAGTAGGCTTGGAGGGTCTAAAGAGTTGAGGAACTCTGTTGGGAAATTCACCGATTCATTTGCATCTACAGATTTGTATGCGAAGTGACTGCAACAGTTGATCATTGAGTTTTGTAACGGTCACGTTTTGCAGAGCCAGCACTGCTCTTTCAGACAGCCATTCATGATTGAGATAATTATATTTTAAATGGAGAAACACTTTATCGGTGAGTTCAACCAAAGATGAAACTGGAGTTGCGAATGTGTAGATGTCCAATTCCCCATCAGTATCAAGAGGCACTTTACCGTCGCCAAGTTTCAGAATGTCACTTGCAAAGTTTGCCGTCATTTGGTTGCCGAGCAATCGAGCCCTCATGTTGATTGTCAGGGTCAGTGACCTGACATGACATCAGAGCGGAGACAACATAAGGCATGCTTGAACCTCATCTGCTTGCGTGCCTTTGGGGATAACAGGAAGAGTTTGCCTAAAGTCACCTGAAAGCAAAAGCGTAACACCTCCCATGGGGGCTTCTCAACCCCTGATATCCTGAAGGGTTCTGTTTAATGTGTTGAAGGCTCCCTTGTGGGCCGTAGTACACCCATCCCCCACAATAAGCTGACAGCGTTTCAGCACTTGGCCCTGGTCAGAGTTCTTGCTTATATTGCAGGTAGGTCTTTCTGACTTAGTTAAAAATTGAGGGACAACTTAAAGGTGGAGTGTGCAGTTCTGCTGCCAGGCAGCAAAGTTGCAGCAATCCCTGAAGATGCGACTGCAATCGCAATACTCTTTTGCATTCTGAGCCTCGTTAGAAAGGTTTTGCCTGTACTCGCTGGAGCATTAAGAAAAAACAAGCCACCTTTCCTGTGGTGCACATGATCAGTCACAATAGTATAAACATGCTGTTGATCTGGAAGAAGCTTTGGTTCAGTTTCTAGGATGAAATTGGCAAGAGCATCTGTGCCCAGGAAAAAGCAACTTCGCCTGACGTATGAAGTCCTCCGATAAGTCGTCTTTAAATTTGAACCCCAAAGACAAAGGGTTGTTAAGTTCACAAATTTGCAGCATAACAGCAAATAGAGCTCGTAGACGCTTAGGTGTCTGGGATGCAACAGCTTCGAATAACGTAGCTTCCCATTGTGCATCGCTTTCTAGCAAACCGCACTTGAGGCATACTTCCCTGTAAGTGCTGCAAACAGAGCCATCAACAGTCCTTAAGTCATCAAACGACTGGGGCCCATGTACCTCATGTAACAGAAGACGAAGATAAAAGCACTCGTGTTGGCTCGGATGCACCGTGTAAACTCTCACAAGACAGCTGTCAAACTTTACACCAGATTGTCCGTCAACCAGCTGGCCTGACTTTCTGCGCTCTCATTGTTGCTTAGTCCATGTGTAGTAGGATGGAACCTGAGAATAAAGCAAAGTTTTTGCAAATGGGTCGTTCCTGCACAGAGCGAAGAATGCAGTGAGAGTAGTTTGTCGAGGCTCTTCAACTTTGACTGTTCTCCAGGTGAACTTTGAGTTGCTCGATGGGTGGGTGCCTTTGGTGTATTGGAAAGCCGAAAATATACCAGAATGCTTCATTACTGCTAATATAATGGCCAACTTGGTATTGTAAGACCTTGTCGCAGCAGTTTTCCAGCTGTAGACCGAACATAGCAGCGTCTGAGCCCTTGTTGACATATTTGCAGATATACTTGAACTTGATGGAATGGCAAAACCCCACATTTATGTGGGCGCCAAACGTCTTTGAAAGAAGCGGTGAATACGGTACAACCCATCTGTTGTCAACCTCATATTGTCCAATTTTCATGGTAAAGCCACCATCTGCAGATTGGCACCATCTGTACAGAGGGTATCCATCAATGCCAGTTTGTGTTACCTTCAGAAATTTTTTTGGAAACTTCTTGCAGCAGATATTGTTGTTCAAGCAAGGGGAGCCTAAATTGAATCCTAATCCACATGGCCCGTGGATCATGGTCGCCTTGACTATTTCAAAGAGATGTCTGTCGGTAGATGGGTTTGGAATCTCGGCAGAGATAATCTTGTCAATATTGTTGGGAGGTATTTTTAGCGAGTGCCAGATTAGAATGTGAGCGTATGGTGGGCCTCTCTTTTGCCATTCAACAGTATACATATCACATCTAATGGGGCCAAATATTTGCCCTCCCTTAAGAAGCTCCATTAGTTTGATAAGCTTCAATCAAAAGACTCACACTAGGAGGTCATGACGGTCTTTTGCATGCTGGCCTGAAAACAATTCAGCTTCGATCTCCTTCCACGAAGGATTGCAGGTGAATGTAATGAACAAATTGGGCCTGCCGTAATGATGGACATAAGTCATAGCATCTTGCGTTCTCTCATGCATATACTGCGGACTTCCAGTGAAGGAGGATGGCAGAATGCAGAGTTTGCGTATGCTATCTGGTGTTGTGTCATTGATGAGGGTGTCTTGCAGATGAACGTAGCTGTCCAAACACAACTGCTTCTGGTGTGTTCGGATAAAACAGAGCCTCTCTAACTCCATTTTGGTGCACACATCCACAGCAAACTGATGAAAAAGTTCTCTTGAGTGGTGCATATAGTTGAAGGAGTTGTCACGAACCATGAAGTGATATGAGTAAAAATTCATGCAAGAAACCGTTTTGTTGGTGAACCTCTTCCGTCATGGCATAACCTAAAAATGGAGGTTGTGGAACACTTAGCCCCAATCAGAAGGATAAAAGCAAGTGGCTGACAGGATATGTAAGTTTTTATGAAATAGGTAGTCAAGTACGAAGCCATAAGCACGTCTTAACAGAGAGATATCCATAAGGTGATTTAGTAGCAGTACAGTAAGCTGTGTTGCAATGGGAGCCGGCAATGAATCAAATCACTTCTCAAAGGGACGATTAACATGTTTTCCACTATCCGCATTCGTAAGTGAATGTGAATTATCAACAGATAATGTCTAGCAGCTGTACCGTGAAGCCTGAGATAATGTTGCTTATCGATTTGTGAGGTAGAGGCGTTTGTCGAAAGTCCCTCTACCTATTTTTGTCAATGAGAGGTTGTACTTGATGAATGTGTTCCAACAGCGTGAGGTGAAATGGCAAGGAGCAACAGTAGATGTAATAACAATTTTGTGACTTACCAACTGCAGCTGGATTAAAGGAGGAAGGGGTAGCTTTGAGAGGAGAGGTTGCAGTGAAAACGTTGGAACAAGACCGTGACTGGTGTTAGTGAAAACAAAAGGGGTTTTTAAGTAAGATGCAGTCATCGCTCGCAAAAACACAAGAATAAACCAATGATGCAACCCTACCCCATTGTAAGAGGATAAAAGCATGAAGGGGTAAGCAGAACTGTTGGTGTGTTAGTAAGGGATGGCACCTAGTTGCTGTTTTGTGAGTAATGGTCAAATACTTACCGAGTATCCGAACAATATGGAGAAGTGTTGCCTTGAGCTGAGGCAAAAGAACAGGTGGTCCCACTTGGGCGGGGGGGGGGGTTGTGGTAGGAGAGAGACAATGCGTGGAAGTAATTCAGGATGTCTGATAGCAATTTGAAGCATGATTACAGAACGTGCGTCAGTGCGGAAAATCGGCATGGGCTATTGTGTGAAAGTCGGAGGGGATGGGTTAAATTTAGGTATCAACGTGAGGGGTAAAAAGGCACGGTTACAAATGGCAGCAGGAAGCAGGGTGCGGGGGTGTTGGAGCACAAATGAGGGGCGACAAACTGTAAAAATGAAGGGTTTCCGGGGCTGGGGAGAATTGGAACCTGTGTTGAGTGCAAATAGAGCAGGGCGTTTACGGCTGCAGATGATGGTTTGATGGCTGTTTCAATCCATCTAAGAGACCTACAAAAGGATACAACCGATTGTAAGACCACGTCGGCAGGAAGTGAGTTTATGTATGAAAGTAAGGACTTTTCAAGCAAACAGTATGAGGTCATAATAGCATGTTTACAATAACAGAGTGGCAAATGGAAAAGTCACAAAAACAATGTGAGGCTGTAGGTAGGTACTGACAAAGTATGAGAATAAGAAATGGTGAGCATAACAAAGTCAAGTGTCCGTCATTGTGTGCGTGAGCAGGCGATATGAGTATGAGTAAAGAAATAGCTGTTATAGTGGATCCCTAGCGTAAATAAATCTGAATAATCTGGTGTCACATCAAATGCTGGACCAATAAACACATTGATTAAGTGGTACGCAGCTTCATTGTGCTTCTGTAGTTCAGGTTCAGTCTTCCGGTCATCTGCTGAGTACCGCGACGCCATGGAACTCTTTGGGTCAAACTGGAAATGCGGACCAAGTTTGGTTGAAATCGGATGACTTTTTGAAAAAAATCGATAATTATTGACCAAGTTTTTGTGAAAACTGAACATTGATCAAAGCAGTTGTTATGACTAAAACATGCCTCAGAACATACCTAATGCATATCTGAAATTTCAATCGAATCGGTCTGGTGGTTCAGCGGTTTGGCCTTGCTTCACCCAAAAGCACTTGTACATGGAAATTGTAAACAGCACAAAAATATAACTTTTTGAAAGGCAGCTTGGTATTGATTTGATTCAAAAGGTTACCAAGGTTATTGCTTTAACAATGTCACACTGCCCCCAAACTGTCTTTTCTCAAGTGTAAGGCCTCATGTTTCTGCAGTTTCATGGTAATTTATTAAGACTTGGGCAACACTGGTTACTACTGCTAGTGAAATGGATGAAGGAAGTAGTAAGTACTTACCAGTAGCTTGTGCAGTGCAGAGGCTGTTATTGCTTTAACTATCTCATGTTACACATAGAAATTGCTTTTGTTTATTGCAATGGAAAGCCTCAGTGCCAGATGTTTACTGTTATTGGCAGTGGCTATTTTGAGGTCACGTGGGGTCAAAATGTGTGTGCACACCATGGTGGAGATTAATTGTTTATGCATCAGAGAAGGAATGGGGTCAGTGTTCTGAGAAAAACAAATCAGGAGCTACCTCAACAAAGGCATTTTGTTCAAATGTGTGTTTGTTGAATTGTGCTCAAACATAGCGCAATTTAATGAAATAAATCATGGCATAAGACTTGTTGGTTGAAAATGCATTCATTTACCGCAGTTTGGTTTAAATCAGTTCAATGGTTCCAGCGTTATGGCCTGCCTTAAAGGCATTTTTTGAGTCAGTTTTTCCCATGCTGTGCTCAAATGAAATGAAATTTGAAAAAAATAACGAAACGAAAAACCTTGGGTAACAATGCATAGGTATATCAAGTTTGATCAAAATCAGACGACTTTTTGAAAAAAATCGATAATTATTGATTGAGTTTTTGCGAAAACTGAACATTGATGGAAGCAGTTGTTATGACTAAAACATGCCTCAGAACATACCAAATTAATGTCTGAAATTTCAGTTGAATCGGTTAGGTGGAACTCGAGATATAAAACTTCGAACTTGCACACACACACACACACACACACACACACACACACACACACACACACACACAGTTTCTGTTTTATATATATAGATAGTCTATGCAAAGAGCAGCTATGTCAGGAGTCTGACATTCTCCACTGCCAAATACCTCTTAAAACTTGTTCACAACTTCAATTCCTTAAGGCTACTCTCTCTTTTATTTTATTGTCTGTGATTTTCTGATCTATGACACAGTTTCCACTGCCACATGCCAGTTTTACTAATTTCCTTTTCTGCTATTATTTTTGTATGGTTTCTGGAAAAACACATTTTTGTTTCCCAGTCAATTTTTTCTCTCTTCTCTTTCTCTGGAGAAAAGGCAAATCACCAGAAACGTTATCTCTTTTTCTCCAGTATAACACATTTGATTTCATACTTGTGCTTTTTCATTTTTTTTTTTTTAATATTCTTCAATTTTTTTCACTCTTAATTTTCTTCTAAAATTCTGAAAGTCTATATTTATACTATTATGGAGAAAGCTGCTTTTTAAGTAGTTGGAATTATGCGTCTTTTACTAAAAGAATGCTATTATTTAAGCCTAGACTGTCTGAAAACCTTTTACAAATTCCAATTTTAATATTAGGGTATTTGGAAAGTAATTGCATTTTTTCACCACTATGAAATATGAATCAATCAGTCATGTCAGAGTAAAGGTTGAATGAGCAGGAAGTGTCTTTCATAGTTATTTTGGTAATTAACCTCATGGAGGATAAGCACTTTATAAAACCACATAGTTGTCATTGCTTACTATATGAGTTATGAAAGAAAAGTATTGCTACAGAAGCAGGGAGAAACATTTGTGAAGTGTATTTGGATGCCGTGAAAGTTCATACATATCAGATGTAGTTTAAAGATGGCAATTGTGACATTCCTGACAAACCTTGCTCTTGAAGACAACCCACTGTGAATGATGAGACTTGTATCAGATTTACATCAAAGTATCTGAGATTTGGTGCAAAAATTTAATGTATCATGTTCAACTATTGACAAAACATATCAAGCAAATTGGGAAAACATGCAAGGGGGAATTTGGGTTCCACATAAGCTTATACTGAACATTATATATATTCCACCATCTGCAGCAGTCTTTTAACCAGGAATAACAACCTGTCATTTTTTTATGGGTTTTGCATCACAACAGAAAATGAAAAAGACAATGATTATCATGTAATGAGAAGCCAGTGCCAGTAACAAAACCAGAACTCCATCCACAAAAATCCTTGCTTTATATTTGGTGGAGCATGAAGGGTATTGTCCATTATGAGCTACTAGAAGATGGAAAGAACAACAATTGCCAACAACTTGATTGTGTAAATGAAAAATTATGTCATAAGTGGCCAGAAAAGGTGTCAATGCATGGCCTCACTCTTCAAAACAAACTAAAGGAAAATAAATTCACATCCTCCATACTCACCTGGTTATCCTATACATAGTCATTTACTATGCTAGAAATAACAGGGATCACATGGGTTTCAAAAGTAATTTCTTTTCAGTATAATTGTAATTGAATCATAAAAACAACGAGGAGACAAAATCAAGATGCATGAAATATGTTTCCCACCATATTTCTTATACATTAAATTCCTATTTAAATAGGAACCTGAAAATTATATCTAGAAAATTTCAATAAAAAATATTCGTTTTTCTGAAAGCCATGAGGAAACAAAATTGAGATGTGTAAATTATCTGAAATTTCTGGCTGCTGGGGGTGTGTACTCCATATCAAAGCCCTTCTGGCATCACTGCATCTACAATGCATTGGTCCTCTGCATTCTCCCCTATGGTGCAGAAGACCCTGGCAAAGAGGATTGAATGCTTCAATAGGGGCAGGGTGGGGACTGAGAACCATCAAAAACATCATATGGTACCACCATATTTCCAATAAAGAACTGCATGTGCGCACACATCATCCTGCAGCCCCCCACCTCATAGTTGTCCATTGCATGTTCCAGTATGGATATGTTCTTTATCTCCTGGTAGATCATCCTACCAGGACTTTATAATTGCAGGCAGGAAGAGGCCTCATAGCAGACCCTGCCCCAGATGGCTGGATGCGATTGGGGAAGATATCCAGAGGCTCAAAGTTACCTTGGAGGATGCACAAGGCTTCTAGTAATGGAGAGCATTGGATCTGGTTGGCTCTACATATGATGACACCTCTGGAACCACTAACTTGGAATGACCCCAGCCCCATCAAGCAAGAGCATAAAGCCAGCCAAGCCAGTCTCTCCCAAGATGTTTTCACCGCATATTCTCATATAATAGTAATCTACATCATCTGAAATATATTTGTACAAACTATCATAAATACATATCTATTTTTCAGAAAGTTATGAGGAAAGAAATTTTGGCGGGGCACAATTCTGTAGTTATGCCCTAAATTTACTGAGCAAGTGAGCACTATTAGACAAATAAAGGATTCAAAGGAAAATTAGATGTAACATACTGAAAAATGACACACATTAGGAATTAAATGTGTAAATATGATAAAATTAGCAACCAGCAGAAAACTACCTGGTGGGCAGTTTTTTCTGCTGGTTTTATGTAAATTAATGTATTAAAAAAAAAAATCATATGAGATTTCACAAACTTCTTGTAAGACCAAGTTAAAACAAAAAATTATTTTAATATCATTACATGTAAGTTGTTTTCTTCTTTCATAGTTCCGTGCATTAGGAGAATATGGTGTTGCCGTCCTTCACGTTTCACAAATTCAAAAGAAAGAACAACAAGGGTAATATTCTTTTCAATTTATGGAAAATGTGTATCAATAGATGAAAAGATAAATGAAAAGTTGAAGAAAGAATAACTTGATTGTTGAGATTTTCTTTTGCTAGAAAGAAAATTTGCTGAGGCATAGAATGCTTATTATTTTGAACTTTAGAAACAAAAAAGAGATGTTTTTATTCTTGGGAAAATGAGGTGGTAACATTAACAAAAATTATATTGATTCTGGCACCTCTTCATGCAAATGTTAATTATTCTTCCCTCTAACATTTTTTTTATTATGCCTTAGAAAACAAAAACTCGTTAAAAACTGGTTTTTGGATTTTTCTTCTGAACATCAGAGGCTCATAATCAGCATGGTGGAGATGGGAACTACTCAGGAATAGCTGTATTCACTTTCAAGATAAAGAAAGTAATTTGTATTCAGGAGTCAAAGCTGTACTTTCACAAAAGGAAAATTTCAAATACTCTTGGGTTAGTTTATTAAGGACTAGCAGAGATACCCAGCATTGCTCGGGGTTAAAATGGTATAGTTTGAATATATATATATATATATATATATATTATAGTTATGTTGAAACATGTGATATGGGAAAGTGCAGCATTGATGACAAAACATTTGTGGAGTAAATGATGGGCTAATTCGACTAAGTTTGAAAGAAGACTACAATATGAGTCAAAAGAGGAGAGATAGCATGTCTGTAGGTCAGATGGTTAAAGTATGTTGCCTGTCAGTTAGATAGTCTTACTTTAGTGGTGGTCTTGGCTGTTAAGAGTGTACAATATGGTTTTCTTGATATACATTGTAATTTGTGTGTTTATGCTGTTGAAGGCAACTAGAGTTGCATGACATCATGGAAGAATGCTTTTCAGCCACTCTTTGTTCATAGAACTAAGTATATCTAGGACTACATGATTCAGTGTATCTTCTCTTATATTTAAGACAATAGTTTGTGACTTGACAATATTTGGTTGCATTGTCTTTCAGGTTGAGCAACTTTATAAAGGCTCTTTTGCAAACTTGGGTTTATTAGTGCAACCTTATGGTGCACTTTGTGGTTTAAAAATTCAGAATTAATAAGGGCTGAAGTATTATCTTGCTTTGATGAGGAAGTCTTTGTGCTCCAGTTTTGGTTTCGTTCATGAAACAACAAGAAATTGTGGGGTCTAGGATTTCACAGGGGTTAGCTAGAAGGTGTATTGAAAGAAAGCTTCCTTAATGTATAGTGACTTGTAATAACTGTTAACTTGGTCACCATTTTTTTTTTCCATTGAAGGATATTTTCAAGATCTCTGTAATGGAGGCAGTACAAGTCTTGTGTTATATACCTGTTGCATATAGAGAATGCATGTGTGCAGAAGATTGAGGAGTGAAGAGGTTATTGGTATAAGAGTGTAAGTGATTAGAAATGCCATTAGAAAGCTTTCTTTAGTGTACAGCAGGAATATGAACAGCAGTATAGAACTCTTGGTTCCCACAATGCTCTCTGCAAAGGAACTGTCTGGCTGGAAATTTTTGATCAAGAGATTAGATAAATGAAGTCCATAAGCAAATAATTAGATATATAAAAGGGGGCCCTATACTCAGAAACCACTTCAGTTTAGGATGATTGTTCTTAGAGGTTACAGATCTGTAATATAGTTAGATGTGCATCGCACATAGGTTAAACTTTTTTTTACCTGAAATATCTGTCTCTCTAGACTGGAAGGGTTTGAAAAGGTTATTGCTGTCTCTCCTATCTAGACTAAAATGTAAACATAAAAAATCTCCAGTGATTCATAAAACTGAGATGTAATTCTCTTTTACATAATGACTTTGTCTTATTAAATAATTTATTCTTTTTCAGACATGATCTAAAATCAGGCCACCTGCAGCATGTTGTTTCTCCAACTCCTCGTGGAACGGTTTGTATAATTCATTGTCTCATTAAAATGTTTTTTGAAATATAATTTTATGCTTATTTTCAAATTACTCAAACATCAGTATATACAATTTTTATTTGTTTCTAATAGGTCTTTTTCTTGCGATAGTTTGTTTATGCAAGGTCAAACAAAGTTCAGGCTATTATCATTTCACTTTTTTTTTTTTCTTGTCATATTTTGGAAAGTAGGATGAAGTTTGAGGGAGATACAGTTGCGAAATAGCAGCCAACACACTGGTCCACAGACTCGTCTCTTTCTACCACTACAATGTTGTCTGCTCTCTGATCCAATGTCACCTCCACTTAGAGACATAGATTTCTGACTCACTTGTCTCTCTTTGTCATTAATATTGTGTTCACCATCCTAGGCACTACATTAACTACTGCTTCCTTCCCTGAACATTGGTCCTCTGGAATTCCTTTCCTGTTGCTACCAACTTCTGACTGCTCACGAGGAACATTGTGTTCATCTCATTAAACCCACTAAAAAGCCAATGCAGAGAGGTCTGCCCTGTTTATCTAGTCGGTGTTTCTAATTTTGGGATGAGGAATTGGAAACTGTTTTCTTTCTACTATCTTATTAGCTTACTGAAAGTCTCAAACCTGCAGAGTGCCATTTTTTTTTTGGTGTTGTATCTATTGGTAAAATTAAAATTGTTGGAACCCGTTACTACCTCACATCTAGCAACAGTAAATTATTCATTTACTCTTTACATGCTCAAAGGGCAGTTTTCTGTAGTCTTAACCTCTCTCTTCTACACAAACTCAAAAGTAGCCCATGTGGTAGTTTAATTTGCTAGAAATAGCAGGGATCACAATATATTCTAAGGCCTGTGGCATACCAATCAGCCATGCTAACAAATTGGCCCTTGATAGTTTCTTTTTTTTTGTATATCAGGGAAATTTAATTTTATTAAAAAAATTTTCATTTCACAAATTTCTGAAGAGTGAATTACAGCTAAATGTTATTTACACATTTGATTCTTAATTTGTGTACTTTTTCTGATATGTTACAAATTTTCGTGTGAATCCTTCATTCGTCCAATAGCATGCACTCACTCAATAAATAAATTTAGAATAGCAAGCACTAACAGACAGTGTTTGAATTTATGAAGAATTACATTGGCATTATGTTGACCTAACTTATCCACATAAAGGTCTTCAGTTTATTGTATAGGTACATATCAGAAGATTTTGTCACTTTATATGACTGAATTGGGAATGCACTAGTATGAACTGGAAAAAATCATATTGAAAAATTACTGGGGTTTCTTTTCCATTGACATATATTTGTATATTTTAGTATTAATAATTGTATACACAGTTGAACAAAGGCAGGGGAGAGAGAGAGAGAGATAGTTTCTACAAAAGGAAATGAAAATTATATGCTGAATTGAAAAAAGATATATTTTGATTAAAATGGAACAAAATTTGAATTTTTAAGAATTTTGTAGACAACGGAAACTTTTAGTAATTGCTTTCTTTTAGTTACACAATTCCAATCCAAATAATTAAAAGCAGTTTTTTTCTATTGTAGTATAAATGCCTAGTATAAAATGACATCTAGTTTAAAGTTTACCATATTGGGATAGCATTCTTGATTTTGTTCACTTTTAGATGAAAATTTTTCAGCTTCTCATGCTCAGAGAATATTTCTTAAGGTATCGTTTATGACATCCTTTCAACTGCTACATTGCAATTATTTGATGATATATTTCTGGCTGGCCGATTTTTCTAGTATACCTCATATTTAAATTTTGTTACAAAATATTCAGTTTCTTGCCCAAATCAGCATGTCATGGTTGAATGTAAAATAGCTAATAATTCAATGTTACATGAAGTCATAACTATAGATTTTTGTTTGTAATCATTAAATTTTGAATTTGAATTTTTCATTTTGTTAAGTATGTCCATCAGTAATGTTAAGTTATTCCCCAAGTCTACTTTAAAGCAGATTTTGAGCCTCCATACACAGAAGTACTTTCCATTGAATCTTAGAATAGAAAATTTCTTGTCATTATTTTCACCAATCATGTTGATATTAATGTAGCTATATAAAAAAATGAAAAAAAAAAAAAAAAAAAAATTTCATGCACTCAGAATCAAAATTCCCTGTATTGAAGCCTACATTATGATTATTTTCTTCATAGGGCAATTTTGCTCTCTTATATGACTTATTTCCAGCTCTATGTAGTCTATTATTCTTAATGGATTTGTTGCTTTTAAAATTAGCGTTTTCCTTGAATGTTTTATGTATTGGTCTTACAAGCTGTCAAATATTACTTTTTATTGGTCCTCTTTTGTGACGTTTATTGCTTAAAATGTTTTCCCTATCTTGTATTGTTGTGTTTAAGGAAAGGCATTGTTAGTTATTTGGAGTTGTAGGAGTTCTAGGAGTTCTAAACCTGGCATTTATATATTTTAGAACAATATGATATTGATAAGTACTTGTTGCTTACTGGTATTCTGTTGTGCTCTGACAACATTAATTTCAGAATAGTAATCTTTTACACTAATCCATGAGAAATAGTTGAACATGAGGTAAACCAATTAACAAGTAATGCCTGGACCTAGATATATAAAATGAGTTCAATTTAAATTTATGTAATATTCAATTAATTTCTAATATATTCTTTATTCTTGTTCTAATCCAGTCAAGACACAACCTTGGATCTCTGGGGGATGTTAGTAGACATAGTTATAGATCTGAAAAGTCCCGAGCATCTTCCCAAGATTCTATTGACAAACCAACTGGCAGAACCGTGAGAGGCCGAAGGGATCCACATTTTCAAGCCAGAGTCCAAGATTCTGACTTTGATGACAAAAGTGACAGTTCCAGGAGTCGAGATACCAGAGATGGACATAGTCTCCCTGGTGAAAGGTTTCAAAGTGCACCTAGAGGCGCACCTAGGGGAATGCCTAGAGGCATGCCTAGGGGTATGCCTAGGGGTATGCCTAGGGGTATGCCTAGGGGTATGCCAAGGGGTATGCCAAGAGGTATGCCTAGAGGAGCACCTAGAGGGGCACCAAGGGGTATGCATCCTCATGGTTCAGCTCCACCATTTGATCATAGTTATCAACCTCAAGGAAATAGAGGTGGTCAAATGCGATTTCATTCTCAGCCTGGAAATCAATCTCATCATAGAGAAAGAATTGAATACGACCCTCGAGGACGCCATGTTGAAACACATCAGGGTTCAAGGTTTGTAAAATGCTTTTTAATTTTTTCATTTGAACAAATTAACAATGTAAATTAAGTTTAGATATACTGAATTAGAATTATGTAACCCAAGATAAAGTTATTTTTAATAATAAATCAGGACTCAAATTCATTTACATTTACAAACTTTCAATGTTTTGAAGGCTACTCTGTTGAAAGTATTTCTTGTGAATATCTTAGTCTGTATTTTTATTTCATCATCATAATCATGTAACATCTGTTTCTCATACTGGCCTGGATCGGATGGCTTGACAGGATCTGATGGGTCAGAAGACTGCATTGTGTTCCAGTGTCTGCTTTGGTATGATTTCTATGGCTGGATTCATTTCTGATGCCAACGGCTTTACAGAATGTGCTTTTTTTTTTTTATGGCACCAGCACTAGTGATGTTGCCATGTAACTCACAAAATTATTTTCTCCTTCAACTGCAATAGGGAAGGAGGCAGCTTTATGCTAGGAGAAAAATGTTAAAGTATAGAAGGGGTCAGAACAGAGTTCATGTTGTAGAGGAGATATATGGCTACACATTATATAAGAGTGGGAGGAATTGGTGGGGGACTGGAAAGAAGAAATTGTTGGTTATGAGGTGTTATGGTGGATGTTCAAAGTATGATGATGATGAATAGAAGTGTGTGTGGGTAGAAGAGGGTGTATGGGTAGGTAGATTGGTGGGAGGGGACGAGTTGATTACATTGACCCAAGTGTTTCACTGGTACTTAGTTTAACAACTCTGAAAGGATGAAAGCAAAGTTGACCCCAGCAGAATCTGAACTCAGAATGTGAAGACAGACAAAATGCTTAGCTGCATTTTGTCCAGCATGCTAACGACCCTGCCAGCTGATGATGATAATACAGTAGTGATGAGAATAAAGGAGATGATGTCTGGGTGGGTGCGAGTGCAGAGTCAGACATAATGAGAGATATGTGGTGATAGGTTTTTGTTTCTTCTCCAAGGCCCCTAAGTAAATAGTCTTGTATAAATATATCTGGTTTTTGTTAAAAAATATTTGAAGATTAAAATTTCTTAGAAGGAAGGTCATCTTCATTTAACATCTTTTTTTCCATGCTGGCATGTTGGGCCCATATGTCAAAATCGTAAAATAAAATATAATTTGTAAAACAAAGTATTAGAATTTTAAAATGGTTTTTGTTGATCCACACATAGATTCAAGAGATTGCGTAAATCCATGATTAATAATTGACAAACATTTGACGTGTATGTTTTATCCATTCTGCATTAAATAAAATATATTGTGATCTGAAAAGCAAATGTCTTGATTACAACCTGCCTACTGTACATTCAACCTTTAACCTTCTAATTATTCTGTCAAATGTAATGCTTATTTATTCAGATAGCTTTGAGATCTTGATGGTGTGACTATTTTGAAAATGATGTTGGATAGGTGTGAGAGGCTGGTTCTGGCCAATTTGGACATAAAATGGGTAGGATGTGGAAAGTGTAAATGTTAAAGGTGATTAAATCTAATGAACTTCTTTCTAGGGAGTTTTAAAGCCAAAACTATTTTAGAGTCTAATTAATGATAACTAACTTTCAATAATTCTACTTTTTATTTATAGTCTTCATCTCATGCAAGACTGAATCTTTCCCCATCTTAAGTGATAACAAGCTAAAGATAGACAATAAATATTTGTATTAATACAGCAGTCCTCTTTCTTAAGGATATCCTCCATACCAAATTATTTAGGAGTGCAAAGAAAAGACAGTACAGACCAATGTTGAGGGAAGGGAACTTGGATCTTAGTATATCTAATCTAAAGAGACCCACACTGTCACAAATGCCAGCACTGTCTTATGATCCCATCAGACCATGAAACAATTTGTCTGGTCCACTTGTTTTGATCCTTTACTAAAGAGAAAGGTTTTTCATACATGCCTGATAAAGTCAAGGTTCACTTGTTTAATATTGACATTTCCTGGCAAACTCAATTAGCTTATCCAGTAGGGGTCTCACTAGTAAGGGATAAAAGTCTATATCAAATTGTGTATATCTAGCTTTATACCTGTCATTTATATTCTTAAACAAGTTTATAACAGTGTTGCTATTGACTCAGTACCATAGTTTAGTAGTTTCCATAATTCTATTAAGAGAGAAGACTATGCTGATATAGTAATGAAATGGGTATGAATGAGGACAGCCACTAAAAGAAAGTTAAAGGCTGAATGTACAGTAGTCAGGTTGTAATCAAGACACTTGATTTTCAGATCACAAAATATTTAATGTGGAGGGAAGCTGTGAAAGGGGTAGACCCAGGAAGACATGGCATGAAGTGGTGAGAAAAGGTCTTTAGATGCTGGGCCTCACGGAAGAGATGACAAGGGACCAGGACTGATGGCAATTTGTTGTAATTGGAAAGACACATCAAGCTAATTAAAATTGAGGCCATCCATACATACAGGCATGTCCCTTTTTAGCCATGGCTTCCACTCCCTCTCCCAGCTGAAAGTTCGTCTTGCAGGTACCAGTGCCATGTAAAATGCACTTGTGCTGATGGCACATAAAATGTACCAGCACACTGAAGTGGTTGGCATTAGGAAGGGGATCTAGCAGTAAAGATGCCAAAACAGACAATTGGAGTCTGGACAGCTCTTCAGCTAACCAGCTCCTGTCAAACCATCCAATGCACGCCAGCAAAGAAAACAGATGTTAAATGATGATGAGTAATTTTTTTTTTTGGGGGGGGGGGGGGGCTATTAAACTTATTTCAGTTCTTGCTGGGTTCGCAGGTGGGCTTCTTGCTAAAATTAGGTTTGTGATCTTTTTAAAGTTATAAAAGCTTTCCTTTTAGGTAAGCACTCTAACCTATCTTCAATTTTACTTCTTTTAGCAAAGAATTTAGTGTCATCATTAATGCTTTTATAGCTATCTATATTGGCTTTCTTACATTTAGTGGAGGTACTATTATGTAGATCATTATTGATTTCATACAAGTTATTAGTTTTAGAGTTTTTTTTAAAGTTTCTAATATCAGATTTTTTAGTTAGACATTAAATTTCGTAAGTACTATAACCCTTTCAAGTTTAAGATTGCTTTCAAAAGGGGGCTAAATATTTCCCTGTATGTGGGTATTTATAGGTCTTTAAGCCATGGGTTTTTTTTTTTTGCTAGTGGGTGATACAAGCTTGCCCATCTGTTGTACTACCAGAAGCAAAAAAAAACTTATAGTAGTTTATATTTTAAATTTTGTCAGAGTGGTTGGCGTTAGGAAGGGCATCCAGCTGTAGAAACTCTGCCAAATCAGATTGGGGCCTGGTATAGCCATCCGGTTTCACCAGTCCTCGGTCAAATCGTCCAATCCCATGCTAGCATGGTAAGCAGACGTTAAACGATGATGATGATGATTAAATATTTATTTCTCACTGGATGGAGAAGGACTTTTGTTGTTCTCACTAATAATGGAACAGTACACTACACACAGTTATAATACATTAGTTTAACTGCCAATGAAAGCATTCAAACTAGTTATTAAATGGTTCTATTTAAGGTGGAGTAGTATATTATCAGTTATCAGTTTCTACCATGGTTTTAAACAGCTCACATAGATTCTATTGTTTCCATTTTTTTGTAATTCTAGTATTAGGATGTTGGACACCTGTTTTAGCTATTAGAAAATTGCTGTGTAAATGAATTAGCAAGATGGTTCATGAATAAGATTGATTAAAAATTATTGGAAAGTCCTTTTTCTTTAGTATTGGGATGTTTGTTTCCACTCTTTAGCTCTGCTAAACAAATTCAAATAAATGGTTACTAAATAACATTTTCAAACTAACAGACATTATTACAAGCCTGTTGCATTATGATTCGAGTGATTTTATTTCTGAAAACTTCTTTTTTCTTTAATTTGCAGGCAACCTACTTCTTCAGATGATTCCAGAGATATAAAAGTTGATACATCCTCTGAGTCAGAAATTTAAAAGAATCACAAGACAATGTTTTTATTAAATTTTATTTAGTTTCATACTTTTTAATGGGAATTTAAATACATTACCCACCACCATATTATACACCCCCCTCCAAAAAACAATATATATTGACCATTGTGTAATGCAGATATTTTATATAATCAAATATAAAAGCAGTGTAAATATTTTTTTTACTCTCTCAATATTTTAAGCAACTTTTCTTTCAAACACTTTCCTAAAACCTGAAAAATATTATATTCAAGGATATTTGGAAGTTTTTGCTGTGAATTTATATAATTTGAGAACATTTAAAAAAAAAAAATTAAGTCTTCAAACAAAAACATTGAAGTGTGTGTGTATATACACACACACACACACACACAGTTTTTCATGCAATCATATATTACATAACAATGTGAACATTTTTTGATCACATGACACTTGAATTTATTAAATTCTGTGAAACAGTATGTAGACATATCTTTATATTTTCATGACAATTTATATTTTTATAACTTCATCTGAAAATAATCATCAAATTCAAAATGCATTAAATTTTCTTTCTAAATATCGGTCCTGGTTATATTTCCTTTGAAAATACTTGAATGCAATTTTAAAGAATTATAATTTGAAATTTGAATTTCCAGAATCTTAGCTGCAATGTCAATAGATAAAAATGATTTTACTACAAAACTCAGTGTTATGTATACTATTTTTCCTCCACCTTCTACCAAATCAAGATAAAAATTAGGGGTGTGTATAAAACAAAGTTGTAAAGTTTTCCCCCCCACTTTTATTAGGAAAACAATGTACTAAATCTATTTTATTTAATGTTCGTTGTCCATGGTTGAACAAACTATCAATAAATTAAACACTTAAAAATGGCAACATTCTAGGCTGTGGGTGTATGAAACAATTTTGCTGTGGGTTGCACTTGAGTTTTGTAAGAGAATGTGACATTATCTTGTGACGCTTAAGTATTGTAACACCCTTGCATTAACTTTGTTTCGCATTGGACTATTAATGTGACAGAAAAAAAATACATCTATTTTAATGGTCTTTAAATTAATTTGAGCTTCATGAAAAACATTAATAGTCTAAAAAATTTTATGCTAGAAAAACAGAACATAGGATTTTGAACAGAGAATTGTAAAAAATAGGACTATTAATTGTAACAGGAAAAGGATAGTTAAATTCTTGAAATTAGTTTGGTGTATTCTAATAACTTATAATTATAAGACACTGCCTTGTTCAGAACTGGGTGATGTGAGAAATTTCTCATGATGGACCTGGTTAAAGGTTTTGCTAATATCAAAGAAAGCAACATTGCTATCAACAACACGTAGTACTCCGTCGGTTATGACGACGTGGGTTCCAGTTGGTGAGATCAATGGAACAGCTTGCTCATGAAATTAACATGCGAGTGGCTGAGCACACCACAGACATGTGTACCTTTAACTTAGTTCTCCGGGAGATTCAGTGTATGACAAGGCTGATCCTTCGAAATACAAGTACGAGAGAAAGTTGTGAAAGAGTACAAGCAGGGTTCACCACCACCCTCTGCTGGAGTGTCATGGAGATTTAGGTGTTTTCACTCAATAAACAAAGCCCAGTCTGGAAATCGAAACTGCGATCCTGCTGCCTTAACCACTGGACCATTGCACCTCCACTTTTCAACAACAACATGAAACATTAAGAGAGCAAGTCTCTGTTGGTCTTTGGGAAGAGACTTAAAGTAATTAGTCATTTCCCCCCATACCTTGGGGCTGATTCATGTAGAAAGGAAAACATTGAAATGGTAAGAACAAACTAGAAATGGTGATCAGAATCTGTTGTTTTGTTGGGTTGGAGTGATGTTTCTATACTTTATATGTTGACATTTGAGACAAGTTTGTAGAGGAGTTGGCGTTGTATATGGCCAGCATAATAAATACCGAAAAATTTAACGACTCAGTAATTAAATTTTAAAAGCAGCTACAATACTTAGGGCCAGCCCATTACCATGCTTTTGCTATTCATTTAGTCACAAGCAACTATTAACTCTCTCAAGGCTCCCGTTTTTTGACCCAGAGGAACATCCAGGAGGTGGCAGCCAAAAAAGGAGAACCATACCAGTATGAAACTGATACTTCATTTCCAGTTGTAATATACTGGAGCAACGTGAAGTGCCTTGTTCAAGGATACACTGCCTAGTTGAGCAACTGAACCCACATCATTATGATCATGAGCCAAAGAGCTTAATCACTAGGCCATATGCCTTCGACTAAAATACTACCCCATGTTTATTAGTGTCAACAAAAAAGTCTTTTACTGAGCTTTTATGAATTTTAGAAGTCTAATAGAAACCAAGATTGTGTTATGGTAATGAGTGAAATGAAGAGAAACGTAAGATATGTGACCAAATTATAAGCATACTCATCAAATGTTTTTTGAATCGTTAAAGGATAGAGGATTTCTTGCCAACAGCTGTTCATCCAGCACTGTTTTATTTTGTAGAAATCATAATTCCTGAAAGTATAAAGAAAGACTTTGGAACACACAAACATATATATATATTTGTAATATATGAAAAAATAAGTTTTTTGTTAGCAAATACAAATCATCATTGTCATTTAATGTCTGTTCTCAATGCTGGCATGTGTTGGGCAGTTTGACAGATCACCAGGATATCATTGTTACACCAACAATTCAACTCTAAACATACAAAATTCACTATGCATTTACAATGTAAGAAAGGCTGTAATTATATGAAAAAATATATGTAAGATAGAGTTACCACAAAAAAATTTATTGTTTGGATTTTTATTATATTTCTCTTGATTACTTACAGAGAATAGAGTAATAATCCAGACAGGTGTGTTGTCTGTGGTTCAATATACTTCTCTCGTTTACTCACAAAGAAGAAAACACAGTGGTACTCCAGATAGGTATGAAGTCGGTTTATTCCAACTGTAATACTCAAGACTGTAATAATAACATAAACAAAAATTGAGACGCCTTGTGAATGTTCTTGCAAGTTCCAGAACTTTGAATTATATTGGTTAACTATCTCCACAATAATTTCCTACACAGTACCTGGCTGTGATGTAAAGTGATAGTCAATGCCAGATGGGGAGCTTATTGTGAAAGCTGCAAGATTCTCTGAATCCATATTTCATTTTATTCTTTCACACACACATACATATTAAATAAAAATGCAAGGCACCTTCCTTAGCAAGTTGTTACTGGCTTACCTTATTGTTGGTTTAGGTGGTACCGGTGGAACATGAATAAAATTAACTGCAACAGACAGGGTAAACAGTTGGGAATCTTCTTTGGTTTCTGCTTTGATATTTGGTTTGATAAAACAGGACACTAAATGCAAGTCATTGCAATGAAATGTCCAGTTGTTATAAGAATAACTAGGAGAAAAATGAGAAAACGTTTATATCAATTTACATTTATTGTTAATTGATGATGTTTAATAATGCAGATACATCTTTATACAAGCCACTCTAAAAGTGGTTTTAAAATATGAATTGGAAGCCAATAAGTTTAGTAATGAATTTAGTGTGATCAAAGTTCAGGCCTCAGTTCCCACCTATAGGGCATCAAAAAGGAGTTCAAGGCCAGCTGTCCATCAGAACTGTGATTATCTAGCTCTGAATAGATGAATCTACAGTAGAATTAAAGATGTGCAAACAGAACCTAGAATTGCGAGGCCCCAAACTAAAATTTAGTGAAGATAAAGTTGTAAGGAAGTAGAAAAGAAGACAGGACTGTGGCGCTGTCAAGAAAATGGCCTTGTTTGGTATCCAGAAAAAGAGTAGCTAGGAACTTAATGTATGCGTAGAAACACACAAGAGATGTGGAATCACAGACAAATTAAAAGAAATCAGGCTTCTCACGTGGCAGATGCCTTGGGGCAGTATGCACTAAGAGCATACTGGAAATAGACTCTTAAACGTCTGGCTAACTCACTTGAAGTAGTCATAAACTTTTGTTACCTAAGGTGGCATAATAAGCAGAGGTGGTGGTTCTACTGAAAATATTAGGTTGTTTCACATGAAATGCCATATTTGAAAGGTAACAATAAAATGTTTTAGAAGTGTTAGAGAACTGATTTATTTAATCAAAGTATGATCCGTGTTCATTTATGACTTTTACCCAACGTTTCTGTAAGTCATATATTCCATCTTTAAAAAAACAAATTAATCTTTCGCTGTGATAAACTGTCTGAATGCTTCAGTTACCTATTCTCTATTTAAAAATGTTTTATTGCCTATGTAAAGCTCAAAATGCTTAAATAAGTGATGATCAAAATGAGAGATATCAGGGGAATAGTGAGGATGTTGCAAAATCTCATCATTCAGGCTTTGCTACTTTTGGACCATAGCTTGAAGTGTGTGAGGATGTGCATTGTCGTGGAGTACAATTGGACCATCTCTATTCACTAGTCTGGGTTGCTTCTTTTTCAAATTCTCATGAAAAAAATATATTTCCTGGCAATACGATGTTGCTGTTACTGTTTTTCCTTGTTGCAAAAATGAATAATGAATAGTTCCCTTCGCCAATCACCATACAGTGACCACTAACTTTTTGGGGTGCAATGGTGGGTTTGGGTAGTGTTTAGGTGATTCTCACTGTCCTGTTCTCCTGCTGTTGTCAGAGAGTATCCATTTCTCCTCACAAGTAACGGTTTGATGCAAAAATGGTCTTTTTCCAGTTGAGAAAGCAATAAGGAGCACACTTCGAGGCGTCTGTTTTTTTGAATCTCGTTCAGTTGATGTGGATCAAACCTATCCGTTTTCTTGACTTTTCCAATTTTTCACAGGTGTCCAAAAACAGTTGTGCAATGTGTTTGGAGTTTTGATGAAAGTTTTTGAACCTTTGTTCTCGGATTTTGTTCATTTTGTTCATGGAAAATGGACATTAAACGGTGATGATGATGATAATGAATTCTAGGTCTCAGACTTCAATGGTTCATAAACTTTGAAAGAAATTTCAATGAATATGATTTTTGATCATAAAGATTCAACAGCTAACTTCACTGTATTTACATTGAATCTCCTTATCAGGTTTCTGCCTGTGTAGTTGACAGAATACTAAACCATAAAGAAGCAGGCATTGAAATAATACTCGACCCTTTAAGAACTATTGTAGCAGCATTTAGGACAACTATTCAACACAAAGTTCCCAAAAGATAAATCTGCCATCAAAGTTATTTTTAATAATATTTCATTTCTTATGGCTACAGGAAACATTTTCCCCAAGATTCTCCCATTTTAGTCTCACCACATTGATAATAAACTCATTATTTATCTTTTATTGGATATATTTTTTTTTTTATTAACTCATTATTTTTCTTCTTTTATTGGATATATTTAGATTTTTCTATATATTTAGATTTTTGCTCTAATGTTAAACATTAGAGCAAGAGAACAAAGAAATATCTAGTTTTAAATGAAGTTGAAGTAGTAAGGGATATCCTACCTAGGTAGTGGGACTTATCTATATTTAACAGCAAACAACAATTCTAGTACATTTAAAGTTTTGTGTAATTCACTGAACTGTAAAAGTTGAATTGATTAAATATAATGGAAAAATTTGACCTTTACCTAATTTTTGCTCCAATAATTTCGTTGATCACTATGCCATGAACATAACCAGTATGAGCATACATTATGCTCAGTTTAATACCAACTGGCATTAAATCACAAGAACTAGCTTGAATCTTTGATGCAGCATTTAATGTTACTGGCATTAAAATGTGGTGAAAAATATTGGTTTGGTTAGAATTATTATTGATATTTCTAGAATTACTACTGTTTGATGTATCAGGAAATATTTCAGAGATATTTGGCCTGCAACAGAAAAAAATACTCTTATTGGTCATATATAGAAAGAAATTAGAATGTTTCCTCAGCAAGATAAAATTACAGCAATTTTCTGTTACAATTTTATAGCTATTGTTTCCAAAGTGTTATAGTAACTTAGATATAAGCCTGTTAAATAAAATTGAACTTGCTTAACCAAAGGTCCACATGTACAAGTTTTAGAGTCACAACATAGAGAATTGTCACAAAGATGTTCCGTATTATTAAAAATCATACATAAATATTATTAAGAAATAGATGCACACAAGCATTATTATTACTAGCAGAAAGACTGACCTCCGGGTGGTTTTCTGCTAGCCACTCAATATTTTCACATTTGATTCCCAATTCTAATAATTTTTATGATATTTTACGCCTAATTATTTCTTTGTATAATAGTGCTCACTTGCTTAGTAAATAACGCTTTTATTATTTTATCAGTCATAATCTCTCTTTTTTAAAGAGTCAGTCTGTTATATATATATATATTTACCATTAATAATTGGTAGAACTTAAATAGCTAGCTAGATAGATAAATAGATGGATGGATGGATGGATAGATACACACACACACACACACACACAAAAGTCTGGTGCTATGAGAATACATGGGAATGAGGTTTCCTTACTTTTTCAAATATACCCAAATTTAAAATCATCTAATATAATGATATTCATTCGGCATGTGTTGAAATATGCCAAAACAATTTAATCCCACACAAATATATATTACTTTACACATAGTTTATCTGTTAATTTTATTTACTGAAACTTGCTTAAAAGCATATTTTGCTTTAAAGTAGTATCTCCTTGTAGGAACAATTGTCAGTTGTTCCATACTGTTTCCATTTCTCTCAGCCAATATTTTTACATTAGCCTTTTTTTCGAACTCTAGATAATGCAACATACAGCTGACCCTGTGAGAAGAATTGTGTCAGAAGATCTATTCCAATTTGTTCAAATGTCAGTCCCTGTGCCTTGTTGCATGCACGTCAAGGCAAAAGCTGGCTTGACAGGAAATTGTTTGCATGTAAATGTAAATGGAAATTCCATTTCTTGAGATACATGTGGTATTCTTGGGATTAGCAGAGTTGATCCTGCATAAGGACCAGAAGCAACCTCAGCTTTAATAACATGATCATGTAAACTGACAAAGATGTAGTGTGTGCTACTGCAATGTCCATTAGTAGCATCTAAATTTCTCAGAAGCATTATGCATCATTTTTTCTTCATTTTGAGAATGTAGTGGAAACCCTGATGGTGTAAGTTTGTTGATGAACTTGATTGTTCTAAAGTAAAAATATCTGTTCATTGAAAGGAAACTAATGACAGCCCTGAACAAAATATTGTAAACAGAACTTACCTAAGTATTTTAATCCAGTGGGATTCAATACTTCCATCGTTATGTTGAAAACGTCCAATTCTATCAGCTGGTATCAGCCGGTTCAGCAAATATAAAACTTCTTTTCTAATAAATAGAATATGTAAAATGAGAACCTGTGCAATTATTTTTCAGGAAGTAAAATTCCTCAATGTCTGTTGTCTTAATATTCATTCCAGCAGGAAATTAAGAAACAAAAAAAAAAAACTATTTTTATTCTGTGGAAACTGACATATTCCATCATCATCATTGTTTGGGAGATAAAACATTTGTGGGTAATGGAAAAGTTTGAAGTGGTCCCAGTTATTATTGGGGTGCTTCGTACTGTGAGCACTAGAACTGAAAACTATTAAAAAAACTTGGGAACAACATCAGGATGAGGCATTAGAATGGATGGTTTGACTGAGGAATGGAAAGCCAGAAGGCTGCACCAGGCTCCAATCTGATCTGGCAAGATTTCTACAGCTAGATGCCCTTCCTAAAGCCAACCACTCCAAGAGTGTAGTGGGTGCTTTTTACATGCTGCTGGCACGGAAGCCAGTCAAGCATTGACCATGCTTGAATGGTGCTTTTTTTAGGTGCCAGTCGGGCAGCACTAGCACGAGCCATGACTATGATTGGTGCTTTTTATGTGCCACCGACATGGGAGCCAGTCAGACGGCACTAGCACAGGTCATGCTCGAATGGTTCTTTTTACATGCCACTGGTATGGATGCCAGTCAGGCGGTACCAGCATTCGCCATAATTACGATTTCACTTGACTCAACAGGTCTTCTCAAGCACAGCATATTGCCTGATGATTGAAGGGTACTTTTAAATGGGCCAGTTATGTGACCCTGCCATTGGCCACAGCTGTGATCTTGACTTGCCAGGTTTTCTCAATCACAGCATATCTCCAAAGGTCTCGGTTGCTTGTCATTGCCTCCCTGAGGCCCAACATTTGAAGGTTATGCTTCACCACCTCATCCCAGGTCTTCCTGGGTCTACCTCTTCAACAGGTTCCCTCCACTGTTAGGGTTTGACACTTCTTCATATAGCTGTCCTCATCCATATGCAACACATGACCATACCAGCACAGCCATCTTACTTGCACACCACATCTGATGCTTCTTAGGGCCAACTTTTCTCTCAGGTCGTTTACACTCTGTCGAGTCAGCAGAGTGAATTTAGTGCTTTTTATGTGGCACAAGCACAAGTGAGGTCAGTTTTGGCAAGGCTTTTACAGCTGGATGCCCTTCCGAAAACACCAACCACTTTACAGTGTGGACTGAATGCTTTTTAAGTGGCACCTGCACTGACAAGGTCATCAAGTAACTTGCAAGACAAATATCTTTTGAGAGGGGATGGGGCCTTGGTGGAGGTGATCTTGTGTCAGATGGTGAGAGGTTATAGTAAGACAAAAACAGGTGTCATCGTGTAGGAGAGGTACAAGGTTACCTGGTCAGAGAGAGAGAGAGAGAGAGATCAGGAATGAGGACAGGTGTGCTGCTGTAAAGAAGATACATGGTTGCCCAATCAGAAGGAAGTGCAGGAGAGAGAGAGAGAGAGAGAGTGGGATACAGCAGGATAGAGATGATGCTGGACACACTCACAAGGGACAGGGATCAGAACATAAATAGGTTGATCAAGTAAAGGCAGAGAGAGAGAGATAAATGGTGGCAAGTGTCAGGGTAGACTCTTGAGGTTTGAATGTTATATGAAAACCAAGTACATTTCATTATGAAATTAGCTACGTTAAGTTATTTCTTCCTTTATATTTTTAATCATTTATGAATGCAAATAATAAAACAAATGAGGTGTTCAATTATTTTGAACAAAAAATAAAAATGAATTTCATATGGTTTTGTTTACTTCTCACCTTAATGTTTCACAATTATCAACTTGTTTCAAAGGAATAAAACAACTGGAATAAATATCTTCACCAAACATAATCTGTCTCTTGCCGGCAAGAGCACAAAAGCCAGAAGGATCTAGAATAATCAAAACAAAGGTTCAGGTATCATTAAAAGTTAAATTTATAATCTTTTAACAATGAAATAAAATATCTCTGGAAATTATAAATGAATACAGAAAACAAAATAAACAATTAGAGGGGAACATTTCATACAATTTGGATTAAACCAGTCATCAATGAGTTTTCTATTTACATCACAAACCATCATTATTGTTTAATGTCCATTTTCCATGCTGTCATGGGTTGCATGGTTTGACAGGAGCTGGTCAGCTGTCCAGACTCCAATTGTCTGTTTTGGCATGGTTTCTATGGCTCAAATGGCCACCCATTTCACAGTGTGTGTGTGCTGGGGTGCCTTTTATGTGCCACTGGTGCAGGTGTGAACACCAGCATGAGTGCACTTTACCTGGCACTGCCACCTGCAAAGGACAAGCAGGTCTGTCTGTGTGTCTGGATGGCTGCAATTTTACTTAGCTTGGTGTGTCTTCGCAAGCACAGCTAATTTCCACAACACCTGGTCCCTTGTCATCTCCCCATGAGGCCCAGCATCTAAAGATCCTTTCTCACCACTTTGTCCTACATCTTCCTGAGTCTACCCCTTCCACAGGTTCCCTCTACAATTAGAGTTTGGCACTTCATTAAGCAACTGTCTTCACCCATAAACATCACATGACCATACCAGCTTACTTTTACACAAGTCTAAACTGACATATCTGACATAGATCACTCTGTATTATCATCACCATCGTTTAACATCCGTTTTCCATGCTGGTATGGAACAGTTTGATTGAGGTTTGGAGAGCCAGCGGCTGCACCAGGCTCCAATCTGATCTGGCAATGTTTCTACAGCTGGATGACCTTCGTAACACCAACCACGAGAGTGTAGTGGGTACTTTTTATGTGCCATCAGCACAGGAGCCAGTCAGGCGACCCTGGTATCAGTCACGTTCGGATAGTGCTTTTTTTAGTGCCACCGGCATGGGAGCCAGTCGGGGGTACTGGCATCAGTCACATTCAGATGGTGCTTTTTACATACCACCGGGATGGGAGCCAATCAGTGGGTACTGGCATTGACCACGTTCTGTATGTATAAATTATATCGATTTGTGAAGCTAGCATGCTCTGCTGGATGTTTAATGTCAGTGTGCATACACAGGGTGTAAGCGCCCTGAGAGAAAAGTTGGACATTAGAAGCATCAGATGTGGTGTGCAAGAGAGACGACTGTACTGGTATGGTCATGTGCTGCATATGGATGAGGACAGCAGTGTGAAGGAGTTACACCCTAACAGTGGAGGGAACCTGCAAAAGAGGTTGACACAGGAAGACATGAGATGAGGTGGTGAAGCATGACCTTTGAATGTTGGGCCTCACAGAGGCAATGACAAGTGACCAAGACCTTTAGAGATACGATGTCATTGAGAAAATTCGGCAAGCCAAGTGAGATCGTAGCCATAGCTGATGCCAGTGTTGCATAACTGGTCCATTTAAAATACCCTTCAATCATCAGGCAATATGCCATGCGTGAGAAAACCTCTTGCGGCCAGTGAAATCGTAGTTGTGGCTGATGCCAGTGCTACCTGACTGGCATCCATACTAGTGGCACATAAAAAGTACCATTCGAGTGTGGTTGATGCCAGTGCCACCTGACTGGCCCCTGTACTAGCGGCCCATAAAAAGCACCCACTACACTCTCAGAGTGGTTGGCATTAGGAAGGGCATCCAGCTGTAGAAACCTTGCCAGATAAGATTGGAACGTGGTGCAGCCTCCTAGCTTGCCAGTCCTCAGTCAAACAATCCAACCCATGCCAGCATGGAAAGTAGACGTTAAATGATGATGATGATCCCAATCTATTAAGTTCTGCAAGAGAGACTACTTATAAAATTCTGTAGTACAATGGTACATTTATGAATGAAGTTAGTAATTTTATGTGAAAGATGTTTTCTATATTAAAAACCAAGACAGTATTATCAAACAAAATTAAACATTCTTAAGCATAACACTAAGGTTAACTTTAATAAAATATTACCAATCAATATGAAATAAGTTTAATTTTCTGTCAGATATTGAAATAAATAAAATTTGTCCTAATTTTGTGGTTGTGTAGCTTTGGTGTGTTCTGACAGATCCCTGATTTTGGTAATTAGTATTGACTTGAAGTTCCAATGTTTATGCTACTTGAAAATGACGCTATAGATATTGCACTCTCTTTATTCTATAGCGTGTTCCTGCTAGAATTGGCAGCCAAATATCCCTTAAACTATTCCCCACCAAAAGAGAAACATACATTGGAAAATAAAGTTGCAGTTTGATAATTTGGGATCTGGGGAAAATAGTTTTGGATGATAGCTTTGGTACATATTCTAGGAATTGTTGAGAACTGTTCTAAATGATTTGATATTATTAAGTATTACATATCACACATGCAAAATATTACAGTTTTAAAGCGAGTTAAAATAAATTTTTCAATGAAATATAATGAAATAATAAATTTGTGATAAAACTTTATGTATAAAAAATTAATAACTTTGCTAATTATATATTAATAAGTCAAAATAAAATGAGGTGCTCCACCATGACCACAGCTGCATGGCTGAAATGAGTAAAAGAATAAATAAAAGAATAAAAGAATAAAAGATACCTGGATTCCAAACAAATATTTGTTGAGTTCTGTTTTGGTCAATAAAAAGGAAGGATTTTGTGTTGTTAAGAATAGTAATTCCACTCTGAACGGGTCTGCCAGGAAGATAACCTGATATATGGAACATTAAATGTTTTTATTTCTCTCATTGATTCTAGTGAAATGAATGAGTAGAGACAATCAAAAGAAGAAACTTACAAAACAACTGGTGATGGTATATTTTTAAAGAATGATGAAAACTTTAGGAGAAAAGACAATGTTAGTCAAGTGAATTCAACCAAACTTGTCCACAAATATAAAGTCTACTGCAAAATGTAACAAAAGATATCAATGGGAATTTGATGGAATGCATTTTAGAAGGAATGTTTTCAAGTGTTTAATTTAAATGGGTTTCCTCATTACCACAATATGGAACCTGATGCAGCTTCTGTCAAGGCATCCAACCCATGCCAGCATAGAAAACAGACGTTAAATGATGACGCCTCATTAAACTGTACAACTAAGAGGGGAAGTGTGTCTTGGTTTAGTTGAATTTATTGATACTACAAGTTAATAATATAAGCATATATAGTACTGGAAATATAAACAACATATTACAACAGAGGTGCAGGAGTGGCTGTGTGGTAAGAAGCTTGCTTCCCAACCACATGGTTCCGGGTTCAGTCCCACTGCATGGCACCTTGGGCAAGTGTCTTCTATTATAGCCTTGGGCTGACAAAAGCCTTGTGAGTGGATTTGGTAGACGGAAACTGAAAGAAGCCCGTCGTATAAATATATATGTATGTATGTGTTTGTTGTTTCTGTCTGTATTTGTCCCCCCACCATTGCTCGACAACCGATGTTGGTGTGTTTATGTCCCTGGTACCTAGCGGTTCAGCAAAAAGAGACTAACAGAATAAGTACTAGGCTTACAAAGAATAAGTCCTGGGGTCGATTTATTCGACTAAAGGTGGTGCTCCAGCATGACCGCAGTCAAATGACTGAGACAAGTAAAAGAAAACATAGGTAAAATATGTTAACTAGATACAAAATTATAGAAAGTCCTGTAAATGTCATATTTTTGTAATCTTTTAGTCATACAGTAACTATGGACACGTTTGCAAAATATGGTGAACAGGAAAGTGGATATAGTGATCCAATTACGTGTAAAAAAAAATCAGATGTAAACTTAATAATAATGCTGATGGTGGTTATAATTATTAAAACAATTAAGAGAAATGGAAAGTCAGAATAAAATGAAATTCCTGCACAAGGAGCATTTTAAACAAAGCATCATCATTTAACACCCACTCTCCATGCTGGCATGGATCAGACGGTTTGGCTGGAGCTGATAAGGAAGAGAGCTGCATTAGGTTCCAGTCATATGTGGCATGATTTCTATGGCTGCCCTTCCTAACACCAACCACTCCAGGAGTGTAATGGGTGCTTTTATGTGCCATTTACAAGACACCAGTAACAACCATGAGGATTCATGCCATTAATATAGCACCAGTAACAAGCATGACTACGATGCACGGGTGCCATTTATATGGTACTCTGACAGTGACCATGATTACGATTAATGAGTGGTGCCATTAACGGTCACAACTACGATTCATGAGTGGTGCCATTTACATGACATTGGCACAGCCACAACTACAATTTCATTTGGTCTGATGAGTCTTCTCATGCATAGCATATTACCATAGTTCTCAGTCATCACCTCTGTGAGGTCCAACAGCCAAAGATCATATTTCACCACTTTGTCCCAGTTCCCTCCACAGTTAAAGGTTAGCATTTCTTTACACCGCTGTCTTCATCCACACATGGCCATACCAGTGCAGTTGTCTCTCTTGCACATCACATTTGATGTTTCTTATGCCCAACTTTTCTCTCAAGACACTAACACTGTTGTACATGCACACTGACATTGCACATTCAGTGAAGCATACCAGTTTCATTTCTTTCAAGCCTACGCATGTCATATAATCACACCTGATGGGTTATATCAATAATGGTATAAATAAATAATATATATACAAATTATGGGACAACCCAGCAACACAATAGCTCAAACAGCTGTCTTGTTTATGCTTATTAGCCATGGAGCTAATAGAGGGAAATCTACAACCATAAAGAGGCTTCTCCTATTTGATTATATTTTTTATGATAATTTTTGAAAATCCACTCAAATTAATGAATGTAAGACTAGCATATTAAATATTTTGTCAGCCCCATAATCACCATTATTAGAAATATGGCTAGTTTCCATCAACAACAAAAAAAAGCACCATTCAAGCATGGCCGATGCCAGTACCATCTGACTAGCCCTCATACTGGTGGCACATAAAAAGCACCCACTACACTCTTGGAGTGGTTGGCGTTAGGAAGGGCATCCAGCTGTAGAAACATTGCCAGATCAAATTGGAGCCTGGTGCAGCCTTCAGTCAAACGGTCTGACTCATGCCAGCATGGAAAATGAATGTTAAATGATGATGACGATGATGATGAATAGGTATGAAATGTTTTGGCATCACTGAGCTGATGCAGACTTATCTGACATCAGGCATTTTACAGTTTCTTTCGTTCTCTTCTGTATGTGTAATGCTTTTCTATTTCTATGTTTGACTCCAGGACCAAAACAAGTTAAATGTCCAGTCAGCCAAATCCTCCACATCCAAACAATTGCAGCCACTTAACTCATGTTGTTTACAACCTTATTATAGATTATATGCCTTTGCCTTTACTTTCCAAAGTATTAAAGTTTTACTTTTAATTCATAATCAAAATCCGATGCAAAATTCCTACATCCAGCAATTCATACCCTACGATCCAAGGTACTTTTGAATGGGCTGGGGCTGGTTATGTGAAACTGGTGTAGGATACAGCCGTGAACTCACTTTATTTGCTGGGTCTTCGCAGTCACAGCATATCTCCAGAGGTCTCTGTCTTTCGTCATTGCTTCTGTGAGGCCCAACAGAGGCGATAACGAAAGACAGAGAATATGGATGTTAAAATGCTTTAATGAATTAAATCTAACTTACCTGGATTTTCTGATTGGCCGTTTGGAAGTTTACTTCCAGATTGGTTATAATTGATGTAATATACTTGAAAATGTTGTGTTAAATGAGTGATGCTTTCATTTTGACAGGTGTTATTATCATTTGATCCTGTTTTAGATACATTTCTTTCTTCCATACTTTGATTAATTTTGGATATAGAAACATTTCCCAGAATAATTGATACATTTAAGAAAGTAATTCCTGTTTTGTTCCATGTATACTGATAATTAACTTGAAGAACAACATTATCACAAAATACTTCATTTTGCCTTTTTTTAACAGTAGGAACGGGTGGTTTTGTATAACTGTCATCCCAAGAACAACGTGTTTCAAAAAGTTTGTTTCCATTTACAGATTTATTAAACTCTTCTTTCCAATCATAGACTGCAGTGTTATAGGTTTTTACATAGGAATTTACATTTTTAGCACAGAAGTAATTAACATCAGTAAGAATATTATTAGAAGGTGCAACACAATTTGAGTCAATTAGTGAGGTTGGCAGAACATAAGACATAGCACTTAATACAGAACTTCTTGAACAGATGTCATTGTCTATGTTAGAAGTGCAATCAGAAGTTATATTTACAAGGTAAGGGAGAGGAGCTGATGTAATGCATTGACCAGTGAATATCTTTTGAGGTAAATAATTAGTTGCTGATGAACGACCATTATTTATCAGATTTTCATTTCCTTCATCCAAAGAACTTTGAGGAGTATTTTTTTCTCTGGAAACAGACGAAGGAAGACAATTATACAATCCAGTAAAAATGCAATAGTTTATAAGTCAGTTTTTGTTTAATGCATATTTCCAAAAAATAAACTTGGTTTATAAGTCAGTAGTGTAAAAATATGAGAGAGAGAGAAAGAGAGAAAACCATAAGGAAAAATTTGTTCAACATGTTAAAGGTTGCATCAAAATGCCTCAGCTAGACAAATTGTGTTTTCACTCCATTAAAATTTAGAGTTTCAGTCTCAGTAATGCTCCAACATGTAAGAATTGAGATTGTCCATCAATTTCCAAATGTAAGGAAGTGAATTCTACCTTTACATAAAAGAATGAAGGAACTGTATGTGTTTAGTTCTCAATGTCCTCCAGCAGATATTAATTTAGTTCTGTATGTAAGTACATTTCTGAGAGAGTTACCATTAAGTGAGCAAAACATTTTGTGACTGAAATAACATTCTGCCAGTTGGGTTGATGGAATGTTTCCATTTCTATAATACGGATTAAATTGAAGTTAACTCTAACATTATTCTTATTGCAAAGTTTATGATATTTGTGTTGCAAGAGATTTTTGTCATGAAGGATGGGAAATTTTTTTAGCTAGCCACATTGCATGCTATTCTCATGCTGTATGTGTGGCAAGTGTTAAACTAGACGAAATATGTTTTCCTAGTTCTCTTGTACTGAGATTTGGGCTTGTTTCATGTATCTTAGTTTTTCTTTGAAACCACATATCATGCATCAATATGGGTTAGATACTTTCCTCCTGTTAAGTACTAAATATTTTATGATTGTGGAAAGATAGTTGGACCTTTAGTTTACAATTATACTGTCTTTTAGTATTTTATAGATGTAGTGCTTGCCCATAAGTTATGACACGGTTCTTAGGTTGATGGTCATCTTTGATCCCTTAATATTGTGTATGACAAATTTGCATGACACTGTATTTGTCAGTCCTGTACTACCTGGCCATATATGAACCATTCTTCTTCACAATCATTTTAAAAGAAGTTATAAGCTCTCCATCCTAAGGGAGAATTTTTACTCTCTTTGTCTTATTTACTTATACCCTGTGACATACATTGTTAACATCAACCCATGTCTCTGGATTTATGTTGATTTTTCCTGGAGTTGTCTTTATTGAAACTTTCAAGTGTAGCTGTGTGAGTAAGAAGCTTGCTTCCCAATCATGTGGTTTTGGGTTCAATCCCACAGCACAGCATCTTGGGCAAATCACTCCTACTACAACTCTGGGCTGACCAAAGCCTTGTCGGTGGATCCAGTGGATGGAAATTGAAAGAAGCCTGTCATATGTATGTATCTGTGTATGTGTCTGTGCTTGTCCCCCATCAGGACCACTTGACAACCAATGTTGGTTTGTTCATGTCCCCATAACTTAGAAGTTCAGCAAAAGAGACCAATAGAATAAATACCAGGCTTAAAAATCAGTACCAGAAGTGAGTTGTTAAACTAAACTCTTTACAATATGGCTGAAGTCCAATGACTGAAACAAGTATAAAAATATATCGTTCTTTGAGCAACAACATATGCAATGATTCCATTGATAAATTAATGGCAGATATGGCTTTTGGGATAATAACCAAAGTAATATAACTATTTCTTCTGTGCAAACTTTGATGTCTGATATATATCTGTCTGATTATTCATCAAGTGACTCGGATGAAATAATACTTGAAGAATGGTCAGACACTGCTGTCGGTCCAAAAATACCTTTTGGATTTGTCAAGGTATTTTTTTTCCCATTTCCCACTGAGTTTTAATCAATGCAATTGCTCAACAAATTAATTTGTATATAGAACAACAAGAAGCAGACATCTTTGTTTTGACATGCATTAAAATTCGTGTATACCTGCAAATGTTATTTTGGAATGAAGTAACTCAACTTGCTTATAACAAGCTGTAAAAAGTTCAGAAAAAACTTTTTTTGTGATGTTTAGTTCTTACTAATTACATTTATTACCAACATATTTTAATCTTTTTTTTAGTGTAGCTGCTTTTAATTATTATGTAATTAACAAACACACATGCACAACATTATTTTTGGCACAAATGACTATCTACATTTAAAAAACAAAGCAAAAACAACTAAAACTGTCAATTTTCACAATAATCTGACCCCACAAGTAAATACACTATCAGCAAATTGAATAAACAATTTTTCAGCTATTTTCTGCTCTGTCAATACAGAACTGAGCTTTTCACCTAAATTTTCAACACGAAGCTAGAAGTTAATGCTTTCCTAAACTTGTCCATGCCAAAACCATTCAGGCAGTGGAAGATCGCCAGTTCATCATTCCTATATAATCCTCTGCTGGGAGCAACTTTTGGTTTCTTTTAAGATTATCTCAAATATATGAATCATCTAATTTAAAGACTTTAGCACCTTAAAGCTACCAATAGAAAAGTTAAAAAGTTTCTCACCTTTTTTTTCCACCTAGGAAGAGATGTTATAAACCAAGAGCAACTTACTGTAGTTCATTATTATGCTGGTGTCATTAATAATAGAAAACACTTTAGCAAATTCCAAGATTTTTTTAAGGAAGAGATATAGAAATTTTTGAGTAAAATTCCACTATATTGAACTTGCCTACTTTTCTATGCCATCAAATTGCTTTATTATAAAGCTGTGACAATTTTGTGTAAGCCTAGTTCATTTTTGACCCTTTAAGGTAATATATGGCTTATGTATTGCTAGGCATTCTACCCTAATACATATATATTTAAGAGGCTGGAAATTATGCCTTGTTGTTAATTATATTGTAAGAATTGGACTTGTATTTTTGGAAGTTTTAGTAGTTGTCTGACAGGAATTTGGAGTGGGTTGTATTATATAGTTCATGTAGATTTATTATTTTGTTGACAAATATGTGGTTTCTGTGGGTGTCGTAAATGGATATCTGATCATTTAAAAGGTTTTCAAAGCTACTGGTGTGATAGCTAAATGAATCAACTTGTTTTGTGTTTAATCTTTCTGAATGCCCAAGGTGGTGAGCTGGCAGAATCGGTAGCACGCCAGGCAAAATACTCAGCAGTATTTCGTCTGCCATTACGTTCTGAGTTCAAATTCCACCAAGGTTGACTTTGCCTTTCATCCTTTTGGAGTCGATAAATTATGTACCAGTCGCATACTGAGGTCGATGCAACTGACTAGCCCCATCCCAGAAATTTCGGTCCTTGTGCCTAGAGCAGAAAAGAATATTTCTGAATGCCCTAACCAAATTATTCCATTCAGCTTCTTGTTGGCTGAAAGATTGCACACATTGAGAGGGGGAGTAGCAAGAGAGTGAATCACCAAATTCAACTGAATTAAACTCTACTAATATGATTTAATAATCAGAGACCCTTGCAGTAGTGGAAAAAGGGTAAATAGAAGAGGTAGCATGTGCTCACTCACACACACACACACACACACACACACACACACACACACAGAGGGAGTAAGAAGTTGATCTTGCTCTAGGTCAATCCTGATGAGGAGAATCATATCTGATGTGTCCTTTCCTTTTTTTTTTAATTAGAATTTTATGTAACACAATGTTACAGCTTAGCTTAGCAAGAATGAGGCATTGTAAAATTTAGTGGATATCAAAAATATCAAAATTTACATGAATTATTTCCCTCACTTGAAGTGAAGGGAAGATGGAGACCGAGGAAGACATGGGATGAAGTTTTGAAGACCAATCTCAAAACACTGAACCTTATGAAAGAGGTGACAGAGAACTGAGACATGTGATGCATTGCTGCACTTGTACTTTGTCAGCAAAATAATAAAGACCCATCCACCACAACAGAATTGAGGTCCTAAAACCAAGATGCCATGTAAAAAGCATAGATGTAGGTGCTGGTGCCACTTAAAAAGCACCTGTGATGGTGCCATATAAAAGGTACCCAGTACACTGTGGAGTGGTTGGCATTAGGAAGGGCATCCAGCTGTAAAAACTAAGCCAAAACAAACTGTGGAATCTGGTATGGGCCCAGGCCTTACCAGTTCCTGTCAAGCCAACTAACCCATGCTAGTATGGAAAATGGATGTTAAATGATGATGATGTGACAATGAAGGAATAGGTACCTGTAAGAATAAGTTTCAGACCATATTTCTCTGAAAGATGTGGGATCAAGATTAAACAGATGGTTGTTGTAGTATATACCAAGGAAAGCATTATCTTTCTTAACAACACAGAACCAAGAATTTAAATCAGAAACTATGCTCGAGGACATTTGTGTTTCACATAAGTGAGTCGAGAGAATTTGCTCTGTATCTTCTTTAGGACACTGATTCAAGTTTAATTCTTGGAAATCTTGGCAATCCTTCACAAAAACAAAAACAAAAAAAATTACATTAAAATATTCATATTGTTTGTTGTTAATGAAAAAAGTTACATTTTCAATACATATTTTATATCAATAAGTCAAATCTATATCAATAAGATCAATAAATTTTCCATGTATCCTTAGCTTCCCTGCCTGTTGTTTCTACTAATCATCTCTTTCCTGTGCCTTCAGCCATTGTTCTCTCTTCTCTACTGTACTCCATCTTTAATACCATTTATCAGCTATCACTCTCAATGCCTTTTACCATAATCTACCCTCCACGGCCACACCTATTTCTCTCACCATCTATCTTGTCCTCATACTCTTATGAAACTTCCCCCTCTATCACCCCGGCCCACTCACCCAAACCAATCCTCTAAGGCATGACTAACACCTCAGATGTAGGAAAACACTCCTAAATTGAAGATGCTCTCACTCAGCAGGAATAAAACCCAGGCAAACCAAATATGGCATACATCAAGAACCATAATATTCAAATTTCCACATTATCTATTCATGACTTAATTATAAATTCAAAATGACTGACAAACTATCCATCAAACTATCAAAGATAGTATGCTCTAACTTGGAATGCTAACGGATTGGGATATAGACTAGATGCTGAATCAAAGACATTGATGAAGTTGGCCTAGATTTCATTGTGGAATTGCTCATAGCCATATGCAGCAGTTCAAGTATCTCTGGAAGATGAACAAATAAAGTGTATCTAATCACACTGGAACAGCATCTAGGCACATATCAAAGTAATACACATGCAAAATTTCAGCCTATTACATCAATTATTCTTGGAGATATTGTGACCTAAAGATTGCTACCCAGTCAAAAATGTCATTTCGAGGAAAACACAAAAATGCTGGAAACAGTTGATTTTACAACAATGCCCAACTACACAAAGATAATATCCACATTTTGGTGAAATATTTGCAGTTTTGCACAGTCTAATAATGCCCAGAAGCATATCTTTTGCTATTTTTCTGAGATTTTGCTATCTGAAATCTGAGGTATTAGTCTTGCCTTAAAATGGTAAAATAAGTTTTAATGAAAAGTAAATAAAAGATTAATTTCAAAATTAAATAAAAAGAATTGAATTTCTGGATTAGATCATTACAGAAAATCCCAAAAACTTACAGAATCACAGCAACAATTGATGTCACACATCATCCCTTTCAGATCACAAGAACATGGCACAAACTTCTTACTTAGAGGGTCGATATTATTTAACGTATGTGCTTCTAGTTGTACTAAAATATAAAACAAACACATTGAAAGAAAGCAAAAGGCAAACTTTGTTTCAGCATCCTTGAGGTCACTATTTCAAGATGTTGTAAAATTAGTATTAAAAGTAATGATAAAAAAGACTTAAAAAAAAAAGATTATTAAAAATATTGCATTATAATGACTTCAAATGAAATTTTGTTAACACATCATCATCATCATCATCGTTTAACGTCCGCTTTCCATGCTAGCATGGGTTGGACGATTTGACTGAGGACTGGTGGAACCAGATGGCGACACCAGGCTCCATGAAGGAGAGAAACATATCTGTATGGGTGATGGTTCACTTGCACTTAACAAGGCTGCAAAGGGAGAGGTTTGGAGACGCCACTATGAAAGGTTGCTCAATAAAGAGAATGAATAGGAGAAAGAGTCTGCCAAATGTCGTCCCAACAGAGAGGCCAGTTATCCGAATTGACAATACCTTGGTAGATAAAGCAATTAAGAGTATAAAGACAGGGAAAGCCCCCGGCCCATCAGAAATCACCACAGAGATGCTTAAAATATCTGGCGGTGTCGGCTATAGCCTAGTCACCCATATAGTTAACCAGGTGATACACGAAGGAGTCATACCCAATGACTGGTGTAGCAGCACCATAGTTAACTGCTACAAAGGTAAAGGTGATGCTTTAGATACAAATAATTACAGAGGTATCAAGTTGATGGATCAGGTAATGAAAGTCACGGAGAGCTTCCGTTACCTTGGTGACCAAGTCAGTAGCGGGGGAGGGTGCGCTGAAAGTGTAGCTGCTGGAATAAGAATAGGCTGTTGCAAAGTTCAGAGAGCTCCTACCTCTGCTGGTGACAAAGGGCCTCATGCTCAGAGTAAAAGGCAGACTGTATGAACAGCCAGGCTACATGGCAGTGAAACATGGGCCGTGACTGCTGAGGACATGCGTAAGCTAGTATGATCCGCTGGATGTGAAATGTCAGTGTGCATACACAACAGGGTTAAGCGCCCTGAGAGAAATGTTGGACATAAGAAGCATCAGATGTGGTGTGCAAGAGAGATGACTGCACTGGTATGGTCATGTGTTGTGTATTGATAAGGACAGCAGTGTGAAGAAGTGCCACACTCTAACAGTAGAGGGAACCTGTGGAAGAGGTAGACCCAGGAAGTCCTGGGATGAGGTGGTGAAGCATGAACTCCAAACATTGGACCTCATGGAGGCAATGGCAAGTGACTGAGACGTTTGGAGATATGCTGTGCTTGAGAAGACCCAGCAAGCCAAGTGAGACTGTAACAGTGGCCTATGTCAGAGTAGCATAACCAACCCATTTAAGAGTACCCTTCAATCATTGGGCAATAAACTGTGCTTGCGAAGAGCTGTTGAGTCAAGTGAAGTTACTGTTGTGGCCGATGACAGTACCGCCTGATTGGCACCCACGCCAGTGTTGCCTGACTGGTCCTGTGCTGGTGGCATGTAAAAAGCACCATTCAAGCGTGGCTGATGCAGTTCTGGCCAGCTGGTCTGGTGCCGGAGGAATGTAAAAAGCATCATTCATCATCATCATCATCATCATCATCGTTTAACGTCCGCTTTCCATGCTAGCATGGGTTGGACGATTTGACTGAGGACTGGTGAAACCGGATGGCAACACCAGGCTCCAGTCTGATTCGAATGTGATTATTACCAGTATCGCCTGACTGGCTTTTTACATGCCAGTGGCATGCAAAAAGCACCCACTACACTCTCAGAGTGGTTGGCATTACAAAGAGCATCTAGCTGTAGAAACTTTGCCAGATCAGACTGGCGCCTGGTGCAGCCTTCTAGCTTGCCAGCCCTCAGTCAAACTGTTCAGCCCATACCAGCATGGAAAGTGGACATTAAATGATGATGATGAACCCTTCAGCCTTCTATAGTTTAAGACACTTGCTTAAAGGGCAGTGCAGCGGGACTGAATCCAAGACTATGTGGTTGAGAAATTTGTTAACTGCACAGCGACACTTGTGCCATTAAGAAGCTTGCTTCTGTTATGGGAGAATCCTGAACACCCCAACATGACTGAAGATGGACTAACTGGTTACAATAAGAACAGAATGTTGCTGATGGAGTTAATTTGATGTGTGTTGGTTTAACAGTCGGTAGTTAAACAGTGAATATTGAGTGTCGTACCTACAATCGAATAATACAGAGTGCATTCAGTGTTAACATATATGTCTGCGATAGGTTATTTTCAGATAACCACAACCAACTATTTGTGTAATAGCATTTTAAACCAGTTGTGTATACCCATGTCTTAACATTTTTGGTGAGGAGATTATTCGAAGCTCATGCTGGACCAATTTTTGCTTGAACACGGAAGGTTTACTAGCTTTGGTAATTGAATTACAGAAACAACAACAGCAACAGCAGTTGTTGGAATTTCAGATGCAACAGCAACTGTTAGTACAACTGATATAAAAGAAAACAGAAAATACATCTAGTTCACCCCTGACACTGTTGCAAACAAAGCAGAGGAGTGTAGTACCTTCTCTGCTTACTTTAGAAGGTCTAAGGAAATTTTTAGAGAAGAATGCCGTGATTGGTATGATGAGAAAAAACTTGACTTTTGTTGAGAAAGTTGGCAGAAACCGAGCATGAAAAATATTGCAATTATATATTACCAAACAAACTGGGTGAAGTCTGTTTTGAAGAAACAGCGAATATTCTACCAAAGATTTTCAGTGAGAAAAGTCCTTTATTTAGCGTTAATCAATGATGATGATGATGATGATGAATTTAGTACACAGCACAATGATGTACCAAACAGATGTAACGGTAGTTCATGGTGGCTGTGTGGTAAGAAGCTTGTCTATGATGATCGTACACTGCCATGAAAGTAATGATTATTACACACATGCACTACCGACTGAGACAAAAAAAAAAAAAAAAAAAAAAAATTAGCCCCTTGTGGGCAATGAAGAAATAAGAAGCTTGCTTCCTAACCACATGGTTCCAGGTTCAGTCCCACTGCATGGCACCTTGGGCAAGTGTCTTCTACTACAGCCTCAGGCCAACCAAAGCATTGTGAGTGGATTTGGTAGACGGAAACTGAAAGAAGCCCATCGTATATATAGGTATATGTATGTATTTGCATGTCTGTGTTTGTCCCTACCTCCCATCACTTGACAACCGATGTTGGTGTGCTTACATCCCCAAAACTCAGCAGTTTGGCAGACAGAATAAGTACCAGGCTTACAAAGAATAACATCTGAGGCTGATTTTTCAACTAAAAGGTGGTGCTCCAGCATGGCTGCAGTCAAAACAAAAGAATAAAAGAAATACTTACAACTGATACTTGATATATTATATTCAACAGAAGGTTTTAAAGAGACAAATGCACTGAAGGTTGCATTTATGTTTGGTACTGAGACCACAAAGCAGTTTATTTTCACTGTTTCTTTTATGTCAGCCTCCACAATACTTGTTCTTTTTAGTTGTAATAATTTATAAAATGGTCCATTGTTAACCTAAGGAAAAAAATGAGAATCTTTAAATGAAAAATATTTTGTAAACTGAAATGTAACACAGATATAAAATAATACATGAAGTTTGTATTGGTGTTGGAGATAAATCCCAGGGTGATTTGAATGTAAAACTCATTTTATTCTTATACCAATTTCTGCTCAATTCCTAGATCAACATCATCATCATTTAATGTCCGTTTTCTATGCTGGCATGGGTTGGATGGTTTGTTAGGAGCTGGACAGCTGAAGAGCTAAGTTTTGGCATGGCTTCTATGGTCAGATACCCTTCCTAATGCCAACCACTTTACAGAGTATGATAGGTACTTTTTACATGCTACCAACGTGGGTTCGTTTACGTAGCACTGGCATGAGTGAATTTACATTGCACTGGCACCTGCAAGAGAAAGAATACTCAGCTGGGAGGGGGGGAGCATGACTATAACACACATGTCTGTATGTATGGATGGCCACAATTTTACTAAGCTTGACATGTCTTCTCAGGTACAGCCAATCACCACAAGTCCTGTTCCTTGTCATAAGCCAGGAAAAACACACAGCAACTCAGAGAAAAGTTTCACATACTGAGATACTACAATTTATTGATACAAATTTCCAATTAAAAAGTCATCTGAATTAAAATCTTCAGTCAAAATTTCATGATAATTTATGTTCCAAACATTAATTTCATAATGACAAAGTTATTTAAAACCTTCTTTGTTATTTTCAACAGTAATTGAAACAAAGTGTATTTCACTAGAAATATTCTTTTATTCGTTTCAGTCAATTGACTGCGTCCATGCTGGAGCACTGCCTTTAGTCGAGCAAATCGACCCCAGGACATTCTTTGTAAGCCTAGTACTTATTCTATCAGTCTCTCTTGCTGAACTGTTAGATGACGGGGACATAAACAAACCAGCATCAATTGTCGAGTGATGTTGGGTGGACAAACACAAACACACCGAAGCTTTGTGATTGAATTTGGTAGGGGGAAGTTACTGCTGTGTGTGTGTATATGTCTGTGTATGTGCTTGTGCCTCTCTCCCAGTGAGTGAGAAAGGGAATATGACAGGCTTCTTTCAGTTTTCGTCTACCAAATCCACTCATAAGGCTTTGGTCGGCCCGAGGCTATAGTAGAAGACACTTGCCCAAGGTGCCACGCAGTGGGACTGAACCTGGAACCGTGTGGTTGGTAAGCAAGCTACTTACCACACAGCCACTCCTGTGCCTATGAGAAAGATTCGACCCTTGCGCCATAGCTCTCGACTTCTGGCACGGACGACAAGATTTGGCATTGGGCTTCTCCCGGTTCACTCGTCGTTACATAGGGAATCCTGGTTGGTTTCTTTTCCTCCGCTTAGCGATATGCTTAAGTTTGGCAGGTAGTCTCGCCTGAGTTGAGGGCAGCGTGTGAGAGTGTGCTACATTCATGAGCTGGCAACTGCTGCTGCCGCCACAGCTCCATTGGCTGGTACGAACACTCGCAATGAGATCCACAGAGTGAATGCCGACCGATGGCAGCGGCCATGGAAGGGAGGCAACAAGAGCGGTGTTGGGTGGGCAGGAAGGAAGGAAAAGCGAGGATGCGTATGAGACCAGCGAGCAAGTGGCAGATAAGAACAGACCGGGCGTCTGTCTGCTTCGTTTGTAGTCATCGTTGTCCACACGCATGCAGCCTTGCTGTTCCTCTACTACTGATGCTGCGGATGTCGGACTCTGTTACGTGTTGGCCACATGCTTCGCGGCAGGTGGTATGGTCGTTGCAGCGTTTTGCAATGATGGTCTGGCATGGCGGGTAACAAAAAAGTTAATACATTTCTTTTATATCTCTTATAATTTTATTAGAGCAAAATTAATAAAGAACTTGAGAGATAATCTGTGTCAATGGCTTCTAACCTTAAAAATTCTTTCATCAAGTTCCCAAACATTGTCAGAAATTTCCTTTTGAATTCCACTGCTATCATTAAATGTGTTGTCTGTAAAATATAAAGTATAATGAAAATTAAGTAGAATACATACAACCAAGCCTATAGTATGTTGAGAAAACAAAAACAGTCATAAATCTCAGATAATGAAATGAACTTAATGCGAAGAAAAAAATAACTAAAAATTTTATTATTTAATAAGTCAACAAAATTTTGTGGGGAGGGGCATCTATCTTTTAAAATACATATCATTGTAGAACAAATTTTTAACTTAGAGGTTCAGCAAAAGGGACTGGTAGAATAAGTATCAGGCTGGGGTCATGTCATTTGACTAAAATTCTTCAAAGGCCCCAGCATAGCTGATGTATAATGACGGAAACAAAAGAAAAGATAACTTTTCTTTCAACTGCTACTTCAAAACAGTATTTGCTTTATCAACTTACTTGCCACAGATGGAACTGGAAAACATTTTGAGACTGCTGCAATGCTTTGAGAGCAATCTACTGTCACCACATTACATTGGATAATAGAGTTCATAATATCTTCAATAATAAGAGTTGTGTAACTTAAATACACCTAAATAAAGGAAGAGTGAAATAAATAGAGTAAAATATATAACAAAGAAAATACTGTATTGGAGAAAATACTTGAAAAACTTCCTAAAATTGAAATTCTAGGTCCATATCAAACAAAGGATATTGGAATAATTTAATCAGAATGAATATAGAGATCACAGATTCAAATGGTTAGCACTCTCAAATATAGATAAATCAGACGCCATCAAATACCTTACCAAAACATCGACACTAATTGCCTTAACTTCTTTGGTGATGAGAAGAGATAGGAGTCTTTGTCAAATCTGCCTACTTACAGGCCTCATTCATTTTTCATCTCCAGGCTTCTCTAAGGAACAGAGACCATGCTTGTAGAAAAAGACAGAGAAATAAGACAGCATGTCTGTGAGTCACAGGCTAGAATATGTCTGTTTGAGGTTTTGTGCCAATCAGACAATTGGCATTCCTCTGGATGTGCTCTGAAAATGTATGAGTGAGTAGCAACAGCTCCATCCAGATGTGAAAACAACATTCCATTGTGTGCTTCACCTGAAATTCGTAGAATATTAGTAATTGCATGGGAATGAAGTATTTTCTAGCCTTGAAAAGAAGGGATTGTCTTGAAGTTCTAGCTATGTTAAGGATTGTGTTTTCACCAGAAGAGATCCTGTGTAATAGTAAGGCCTAACGATAAGAGCAACTGTGAGGGCTCTAGCTGTATAGTGTTTAAGTGGGGTTGTTACAATGTTTACTTGATATGTAAAGGGCTTTTACTCTCTTATTACCGAGACGATGACACTTTTGAAGTCTCCGTTCATGGAATCATTGAGGCTCTGGGATGTAGTCTCAAGGTTGCATGTGGATGATGCATGGTTGCAAGTGAGGTCCAAAATATAGTTGGGCATATCGAATATGGAACTAAAAAGAGCTCTGTCAACATATGGTTTGATAGTACCTTCTGATAGGAAGCTAGTGATCCAGGAAATAAGAGATGAATGGAATCAATAGGAGGCATTTTTGTGATGAGATCTGTTTGCCAGGCATGGTTGAAAGCTTTGCTGATATTAAAAGGTGATGAGATTACTTTGATCAAATTTCTTGAAGTTAAGAACCAGCTGGTGGGTGACATAAAATCCAGCTCTCTTCAGAAACAATAGTGGTAACTATGAGAGAGAGAGAGAGAGAGAGAGAGAGAGAGAGAGAGAATTGAAAGACTGAAGACTTTGGTGCATATTGGGACGAACTGTAGAGTGCAATATTTGAAGGCAATGGAAAGGACATTGTTAGAAATAAGTGTTGTTGATTTGAAGTGATCACAGGTATTTGTGTACTTGAGAGGTGTACAAGGTGGTGAACTTCATGAGGTGGGAGGGGAGATAGACATGGAGTAGCTCAACCAATTATATGCAGCATGGAGTTGGATGCAAAGCAAATAACAAAGGTGGATGCTTTCTCCATAGAGGTACTACTCACAGAGCCATTGTTGTTGATAAATGGAAGAGGATTCTGCAAAGTGGTAGAGGTCCTTTTGACAAGAGACCAGACGGATTGGATACAGTTTGGGAGGCAACAAAACTTGCGAGATGTGTAAGACATGGAGAACATTTCTTATGGTTTGGATAGAAGATAAGGATTGAAAAGATTGTGTTGTAAAGATGAAAAGGATGTGGTGTTTGTATGTGAATAAGGAGTGATGATTGAGATACAGGATTGGAATGCAGTGAGTTTAGTCCTGGTTTTTGGCATCATAAAGAAGTATGAAAGTGTGATGTTACATGGACAGGTCATAGTAATCTTCTGCTAGAAGCCTTATGTAAATGTTTACAACAGAACAAACTGCTGTAAAGGCAACCCTGGTGGTATTACACAAGGTGGTGGTATAACAGGCAATATGTTTCTACCATAAATGAAGAAAGGAAACCAATACATTAAAACAATATTAGAAGAATAAAGTGTCTAAAAGAGTGATATAGCTTTTGCAACAGCAGATGATGATGATGGTAAAATACAGGATTACAAAGTGTGTAATGTGGTAATGGTAACAATGGAGATGCAATGTATAAGTAGTCGCCAGTCACTTATGATGTCAGTGCAATGATGTTGCTATCATATTGTATGAGAAAAGAATATTAAATGGAATTTTTTTTCTTTGAACCAACCAATGTCCAGAGAGTAATCAATGTAAAATGAACTTTTGTTGCATTTTTATAAAAAGAGTAAGACTACGTTGAGTATGTAAAGGAGTATTTATACAATCTACCAAAATTAGAATGTATGTCACTCGGCTATATTAGGCCTGAACAGAATCTATACACTTAAAACTGCAATAATTCAATTGCTGATCCCATCTGCTTATTAATTAGGGCTTTAAGATGAAATAAGCTTCTCAACAAATTAAGGTTTCAAGCACACAATAGTTTGTCATAAGCCATGTCACATAACAAAATATTTTTTATGCCCAAAACAAAATCTCAAAAATTCTAATTCCCCCAACACTTAACTCATTTGATAATGCAAAAAAAAAAAAAAAATTACCTGAAATGATAGAGTTTTCACTTTAAGGGTTGAAGGATGAAAATTTAGAAATACTTGATTTTGTTGAAAACGTGTTGGATATCCTGGAATGAAAAATCAAGAAAATCTTTAATATGAAGAATAGTAATAGAAGATATGAAGGACAAAATAAGCTTCCTACTAAGATAACAAGTATAAAGGGAGTGAAAATTAAAAGGAGCAGAACCCTTACACACAAAATTCAACTGTTATAAAGACTCTAATCAATACACCCAGCAGCCCTTCTTTTACCATGTGCTATCATCATAACTTCTGCTTTTATACACAGACTTTTAACCTGCCATAATATTTCCTAAACCTTCCTCTCTTTCAAATTATGTTAAACATCTTTGTAATTATTTGGTCAGAAACTCATTTACCTCCAACCATACCCAGCCTGGAACCTTCAAATGCTTCAAGTCATACCTGTAGTTTTACTAGCCAAAAACACTAGCTGAAAATCCCATCTTTTCATCATCATCATCATTTAACAACTGTAGTCCGTGCTGGCATGGGTTGGACGGTTTGACTGGGCTGGCATGAAGGAAGGCTACACCAGACTCCAATCTGATTTGGCATGGTTTTCTACCAGTACAGGTGCCAATTTGCATGACACCACCATCTACCATGACTGCGATTTTGGTTGGCTTGATGGGTCTTCTCAAGCACAACATAATGCCAGAGGTCTTGGTCATTGCTTCCGTGAGGTCCAACAATCGAAAGGAACTCAGCCACTTTACCTCTGTGAAGCCCAAGGCTCGAAAGGAACTCATCCACCTTGCCTCCATGAGGCCCAAGGCTTGAAAGGGACTCAGCCACTTTGCCTCCATGAGGCAAGACGTTCAAAGGTTGATTTTTTTCTTTACGTGCCACCAGTATGGGTGCACTTGGCTTGACAGGTTCTCTTAAGTAGAGCACATCGCCAAAGATTTCAGTCACTAGTCATTGCCTCTGTGAGGTTCAAAGTTCAAAGTTTATGCTTCACAGTCTCATCCCATGTCTTCCTGGGTCTACCTCTACCACAGGTCCCCTCCAATTAAAGATCAGCACTTCTTTACACAGCTGTCCTCGTCCAAACACATCACATGACCATACCAGTGCAATCATCTCTCATGCACACCACATCTGATTCCTCTTATGCCTAACTTTGCTCTCAAGATATTTACACTGTGCTGAACATGCACACTGACATTGCCCATCCAGTGAAGCATACTAGCTTCATTGCTTTCAAGCCTACACATTTCCTTGACTGTCATAGCCCATGTTTCACTGTCATGCAGCATAGCTGTTTGCACACAGGCATCAAACAATCTGCCTTTCACGCTGAGAGAGAGGCCCTTTGTTGCCAGGAGGGGTAGGAGCTCTCTAAACTTTGTCCAGCCTAATCTTATTTTCACAGCCATGCCCTCGGAGCATCCACCTCCATTACTAACTTGATCACCTAAATAACAGAAGCTGTCTACTACCTCTAGCTTGCCCCCCGCTTCCAGCAGTGGATGGAGTCTATTTTCTGCACATTTTCAGCATTTATTGTACTTGTGCACCTTCCATATACAAAAGCTATTTTCCCTGTTAACCTTCCTCTGATGTTGCTGCACCTTTTTACCAAAGCTTACACTGGATGCATCTTATGAAGTTTTTACCAATGCCTTTTCTACAGATCGTGCAGGGCCATGTACCTGAAGGGATTTGTGATTTGTCTGCATTCCTACTTACTAAGACTTTGGTTTTTACTAGGTTAACTCTAAGGCCCTTTGATTCTCGACCTTGCTTCCATATCTGGAACTTCTCTAGTTCAGGTAGTGATTCAGCTATAAGAGCAAGGTCATCAACATAGAGGAGCCCTCAGGGGCAGCCTGCCTCAAATTCCTCTGTTTGAATTCTTCTTTTGTTACTGACAAATTCCTCTGTTCTTGGACCAAACTCACTACATTGTTTCCATGCTCTGCAAGGTGCAAAACAACATGCTAGTTATGTGATTATTACTCAAAACATCTTAATGTGTCTAATATCAAGGGTTTTCCTCAGAATATCAATTAGCCTGGTCACACTTCAGAGTATCTTTTGCTCTCTGAAAATCATTTTCTGAGATTTCAATGTCCACAACTCTTCTTGGGTCTCTATATCCTTCTAACAGCAATACTCCTGATGCAAAAACTAAATCTTACCTTTCTGACTGGTGTACAACAGTTATTGGTATTCTTGATCATAGACACATCTAAAACATAATTGGTCTCTTTCTTACATCCAAACCCAGCCTTTACCAAACTACTATTGTTTCCTACACATCAAAATGTCTGAGCAATGAATAACCAAAGTCAGTTACGACACATTCACATACACTTAAATCTTATGCTACTTTAAGTAAGGTGACAGGGTGAGTTGATAATTTGTTATATAGGTGACTGACTAAAGAAGAGACGAGGGAAGTTGTACTGAAAGCATAGAGACCAGATTGAAAATGTTCAGGGTGCTACTACCTCTAGTGACAAGAGAATTTTCTTTCTAAGAAGTTAGAGTATTGAGTGGTGAAGAACTCAGTGTGTGTGTACATAAAATATGATTGGTATATGAGACATAAAATGAAGATCATTATCTTCATTGATGGTTAATAGATAAAGTTTCTATTAGAAAAGAAAGGAGTTCAATAGTTGCTACCACTGTTGGCAACGAAAGACTTCATTCCTCATAGATTAATATCGGTCATTTATAAATAGTGTTAAGTTGCAATGGTAACAAAAATGATTCAGAACTTCAAAAGCTGAACTTATGGACATTTAAATGTGACATGTTCAGAGAAGATGTACATATGTAAAAAGTGTTAGGTGCTTGATGAAAATGTGCATTGTGCTGAGAGTAGAAAATGCCCAGAGCAGAGAAGACTAAGGAAAACATGGAAGGTGGTAGTGAAAACAGATATTGGGATGTTGGGCCTCATCGATGAAATGAGTGGGTGGTAATATGCTGGACATATGCTTGGGGAAGATAGATATCAAATCAATGAAGATAATGATGATACTATAATCAGACAGTCTGACAATAGTTAAATAACTGTTTTATTTCATTAATATTTTAGAAAATATATTGATCATTACCCCTTGATGTTGAAAGAAGATACTGGTTTCCTTCACTACTGTTAGCTTCACAGTAAACTTGCACTGGAGAACCAAGTTCTTTAACTGTGTATGAAATCTGTTGAGTTAAAAAAAAACATCTAAATATAAATTATATTGGGAATAACTCACACCATTAAAAAAACCCATCTTAATTACAATAATGATACTATGATTTTTAGTTTTTTACACAGATTTTCTACAGTTTTTTTTAAGGTGTTGACATAAATCGAAGCTTCCATGATCCTCACCCGAATAAGTGGATGGATGGTATGTGTCTAAGTCCTGTCTAGGTTTATAAGAATCTGAGAAGACACCAATCCATTTAGTGTCCATTTTCCCATGCAAGCATGAATTGAATAAGAATTTGAGGTAGTATTTTGTAACTGGATGTCTTTCCTGTCATCAAGTCTTACCTCTTTTCCTGGGCTACAGTGGAAGACTCTCACCCAAGGTGTCAGAAGTGAGACTGAATCTGAAACCTTGTTGTATATAAGCCATACTTCTGTCTAATGCATTTTATATATTACAAGTAATAAGAGCTTCTTTTTTTTTGTTAGACTCATAATGACTTGGAACATTTAGTGGAACCCTTTATGCATATTATCTAAGCAACATAAGTAGATTGTGAGAGTATTTCTAAGAGCCAACAACATCACCCATTGGTCCACCCCCAAGTAGCATACCATTGTTTGGTTCAAGATTGCTTCTTCATCCAGCAGGTGTCAATATCAACTAACCACTCTCTGATGGCCATATTTCTGTCTACCACTAATGACTCCTTATCTAGTAAAAGAGCTTGCTTTCTGAATCGTGAAAAGGCATATAACTGCATGCCATGAGACATACAGTGAAGTATGGGATTGATGGGCATCTTCTAGTTGCTTGAAGTCCTTGTACAAACGCCCAAGCATTTGTGTTCTGGTAAAAGCTTCTAAGTTGAAACCCTTTCAACGTGGGTCTCTCTCTAGGGTGCATAGTCATCTCTATTTCATAACTTTTATGAACTAGATTGACATGCACGGTGGGAATAGGATCAGTCAACTCATATTTGCGATGGAAAGCAAAAGGCCGAACTGGATGCAAGAATTGTTGAGAATTAGTGCAATAATATGCCAACTTCAGTGCTCAATCATCAAAATGGGAGGTATGTGAAGAGCTAAACCCACAATCTTCAATTTGTTTTTTCTGCTTACCCTAAACTCTGGTTTTGGATTTTAGTTAGTGACTGAAAGAGTATCATTGCTAATAAAAGCAGCTAAAATGGTATTCCTTCAAAGGGTCACTATTGGAGTAATGTTATTTGATGGGATGAGTAAAGCAGAGATTTGGGACTTATTCCAGGTCAAGCCACTACATCTCTACATTGAGAGATCTTAGTTCTGGTTTAGTGGACATGCAGTTAAAATGTTAGGCATCCTGGGGAAAGACTCATGGGACAGATTTTTATGGGCAAAGCCAAACAATAAGACATCTTACAAGTATACCACAAGAGAATAGTTGAATCATAACCACAGCCTTTGTTGGTCTCACTTGGAGGACCAGCCAGAGCATTTGCAGAGGGTTGCTTCTGATAGGATCATCCTGCTTTCATGACGCTGACAGGAATAAGGAGGAATGAAGATGGGAATGAATTGGTCTAGATTTACAAGAATCTGAAAAGACACATCAATCCATTGCAGGAACATTACACCTCACAAGATACAGGTTCACATCCCAACTACTACTGTTGTTGGAAGCAGATGTTAAGAAGCCCACTGATATATCAACTATCCATGTTATCAGACAAAATATGAAACTACAAACTAATACTATAGGATCTATTTCAAGTACAATGGTCAATTCTCCATAAACAATAATTAAATTGCTCCTGTATTGAGGGTAAAACTAAAGAACTCTAGAGATATATGGTGTGACTAAAGCAGGACCAAAACACTAGTTGAGTTTCTTAACATTTGGCATCTTAAAAAAAATTTTTTCACCATAAACATGTGGTACAGGTGTAAGAGTGGCTGTGTGGTAAGTAGCTTGCTTACGAACCACATGGTTCCGGGTTCAGTCCCACTGCATGGCACCTTGGGCAAGTGTCTTCTACTATAGCCTCGGGCCAACCAAAGCCTTGTGAGTGGATTTGATAGACGGAAACTGAAAGAAGCCCGTCATATATATATGTAAATGTGTCTGTATATATATATGTTTGTGTGTCTGTGTTTTCCCCCCAGCATCACTTGACAACCGATGCTGGTGTGTTTACATCCCCGTAACTTAGCGGTTCGGCCAAGAGACCGATAGAATAAGTACTAGGCTTACACAGAATAAGTCCTGGAGTCGATTTGCTCGACTAAAGGCGGTGCTCCAGCATGGCCACAGTCAACTGACTGAAACAAGTAAAGAGTAAAGAGCTAAATTTAAATCTATTTTAACTGAAAAAAAAAACTGTGAGACTTGTATATAAATTCAAATTACTATCTCACTCATGGATTTTATTTTATTAAGTTAAATGGTAAAACTAAATGAAAATATAACTATTCAATATAATGTCTGGCTAAATTTTTAGAAACTTTTGAAAAGTAGACAAGTTTATACGTTCCAGGTTTAATAAACATGGTGCTGGAACACTGACCAAGTTTAACTTCACAACCAGTTACTCTGAGCAAGAAACACACAGACACACACAAATTTATTTAAAAAAGAAATATATAATTCAATCATAAAAATACTTATTAAATCTTAAATTACCATTTATTGTAAGAAATACTTACTTCAAATGACTTGGAATTGTTAGGGACAGTCAAATTTTCTAACATTATCTGCATGGTATTCCAATCTGAAACTATTCAATGTAAACATAATTCTTATAAGAAGCCTGAAATCTTAAATCAATAGAATTAAACTATTTTGTCGGAGGATGATGCAACAAATGATGGATACACACGCAAAGCCTCTCAACCCAATAAGATGCCTTCAACAAATTTAGATACCAACTTTTTTAAATACTGTGCTGGACAATAGGAAATTTCAGTCCATTTATGAAGAGGCATTATATAATACTAGCAGATATACCTGGCGTTGCTAAGGATTTAAATGGCATAGTCTGTATATATAGTACAGTTAAGTTGAAACATGTGATATGGGGAAGTGCAGCACTTGACGACAAAACATTTGTGGAGTAAATGAAGGGCTAATTCGACTAAGCAACATGTCATGCGTCTCTTTGGAAGATTCCAGGCCTTAACCTTGTCATGGAAAAGTGGGTGGTGGGTATGTGATTTCTGAATGCACCAAAAACCTCTCAGTGGATATACTTTGTGTGGCTGTTGGCGCTGCTCTACCATGCTGAATAGTCAGCAGACATAAGAACGACATCCATGTGATAAATTAAGCCTGTGGGCGTGCTCAACAACACTACATGAGAGAAATCTACATGAAAGAAATGTGGTGGAGGAGTGGCTAAAGCTGTTAATGCAGCATTCCTGGTCAGGTGAATGCTACACTGCTCATCACTTTCTATTGCTCTTGCACCATTTTTTAATTGTCTAGTTGAAGTCTCATGTGGTGATTCATTTGTTCTCCTTCTTTCCTACTTCTCTGCTACCGCTGTTTTTCGACCAATTGAGGATCTCTTCTTTGGAGACATTACGTCAAGAAATATGATGTAATAAACTAAGGTGACAATAGTATGTTAATAATGAAATGTCAAAAGAAAAGGTAAATAATATAGATATCTTAGCAAATTTTAAGAAATATATACAATGAACTGAGATATTAATTGATATCAATGGATAAGTTTTATATAGTAACATGTGTAAGCGAATTGTGCTGGCTGTGAAGGAGACAATTTCTGAGTTACCTCCTTTGTCCACAATAATCGTTTGTAACCTAGGAAAAGGTGTTTTCTTACTCCCATAGGCCCCATTATGCATTATGTGAAAAAATTTAAGTATCTAAAACCATTTCTGGAACATACATAATGTATGTTCCCAGTTTGGAGAAAATCAGTTGTTAACTTCAGAAGTTATGCAGGTTTACACACACAGTCTGAGTTTTATATATATAGACAATGAGCAGAAGAATTCTTATGGCATTTCAGTTGAAAAGAAAACAACATAAGATCTCAAGGATCTCTGACAAAAAGACTTGTCACAACTCTTTAAATGAGTTTTTTGAGAGACTATAAAATGGTAAAAATAGCAATTATTTCAAAACAGTTATTTTTCATATGTAGTCCAGGTAAGAAGGTTGAAAAATAGAATTGGTGTTGGTTTTACATTCAATTTCCCAAAAAGAATTTGCAACAGCAGTTTTCTACAAATTTCAACTTTAAATTCACAACATTAAGTTAGTTGATTTATTCTGTTTAAACTTCAACTGGATTTTATACAACTTGATATAACTAGGGTCAACAGTAATAAATGTGAAACCCAAGTTATTGTAACACCACTACTAGAGAAGTCTTCTTTGTAAGTTAGTGTCTTCTGTATTAGATGTCAGCTTGAGGTTCTCTAAACAAAAGCATGTGAAATGAATCAAGTGGATGTTTTTGTGAATGCCAGCACTAAACAGTTTTTTCCCCCCTATTTGTGCTTGGTGGAGCCTTTTCTACTCCATAAAAACGTAAGCTTCTTGAGGTAAACTTAAACATATCAGCAATGAACTGGAACTTCTATCACACCTGAGTTACTCATCTAGGTGAGCTGCCTTTAAACAACTTTATAAACAGTTACACTGTCCAACATGAGAAACAAGAAGGTCAAGCTGAGAATCTTAGGCTAACACAGGATGTAATTTGGCTCAATTGAAATAAACGGAAAGTGGTTTGACCTTTGAGGAGCAGGAAGTTGAGAGGAATTTTTTTTTTGTTTTTGTTACTATTCTCAAAGAAGATAAAACATGCCTTGATTTAAGCCTTGCTTAACAATGAGACTAATGTTTACTTTGAGATTCAGGTTTGTAGGATAAACATTATCCTAAAATCCATCAATAAATATTATTTCATAAAAATACAATTATTATTCAAAGAAATAACACTATCAACCCATTCCATGAAAATAACTTAAAATCTCATTTGCTACATATCTTGGGGTTCTTATCCAGAAACAGCACAGCTTAAAAGTTGACCAAAACTACATTATGAGGAATTACTTAGTCTTAAACAGTTTATAACAAATGTAAACAAAAGTCTAACACACCTGGATTTAGTGGTGGTGGTCCCTTTTGGGACGAGCATATTACTTGAATAGTTTAATATGGATTTAAATTATAGGAAGTATGTTATTGAAAAAGATTGATCAGCTTGGATCAATGACACACTTAAGAATAGGATATCAAAATACTTATATTACACATTTGAATTTTTGACCACTTATACTCCATTATTATTTAAAAGAATCCACAACTTGAAATCAAAACAATCAAAAACTGATCTCAATCCGACACAACATCACTGAACAGTTATTCAGTCAACCAATAAAAAAACCCCTGAAGTAGTTATTACATTGTAGAAACAGTAGAATAGCTTGATATTATTTAATACGTTTTTTTAAAAATTTTTTTAAATAAATAACTTCTGAATTTTCTTACCATTCTGTTCTTGTTGACAAACTACTTGTTCAGAAACCACTTCTTGTTGACAAACCACAGTTACTGAAGAAATAGTTGATTCACTGAAAATAGACAAAGCATAAACTACATTGGAATGAACTATCCTAACTTTTTGAATAATAACAACAACGGTAACCACATAACTATAGTAACGCCGTGCGCATGCGTAGTCTCACGCACGCGTGGAATTCAACATCCAAGCTTTCCCGCTTTATTCTGTCTCTTTCTTGACTGGCCAGCGATTGAGCAAGGACGTGTCTAGCTGTCTCTCTCCATCTTTCGAACTCACGCTAGACAGCTCACATCAACATACCAACAACCATGTTCTCACAAACAGAAGGCGTCTCAACAACCAAGAGTAAAGCTGTATATTTTCCACCATAAATAAATATTGTTTGTGTTAATAGTTTGGAGTTCTGCATTCCGTTCAATTTTAATTTAATATAGGAAAGCAGGTGTACATCTAATGATGTATAACCCACTTTCCTATATAACCATTGGCATTTTTTAGATTGATACAAACATAATGCAGTATATTTTCAAAATTTTCAGGCATGACTAAAACAATACAAAGATCTTTGATAATTTAGTTGTAAAATTTCTGAGCTTTAAGTGATGTTAAAAAAACAGAAAGCAAGAAAAAAGTAAAAAGATTTAAGTATTGCTGATTTGTATTGAATCTGCTCTGCAAATATTGAACGAGGGAAAGAATGACTTCAGCTGAGTCAATGTGAGGAGTTGTAATGTTGCTTATAAAAATCTCCACTGGTGGCAGTTGTCATCAATCCCATATTGGATGAAAGCATCAGTATACTGAAATCGCTTGATGTTGCTAGTTGAGAGTGGTCTCGTATTTGTTGAAGATGCCTTATTAACAGCTATGAAGGTTGAGAGGGGGGGGGGAGAGAAAGCCCAAACTATGTATGGGGGTTAATTAAGTATGATTTATTATCTTTATATATAATATTTAGACATAACAGAATAAGACAGCAGGTTTCAGGAATATGGTGATGAAGATGGTCTTATCAGGTTTTTAAAAATCTATTTTCCTATAAGGATATGGACAGATTAGCAATAGAGCAGCTGTTCACCTACTTTAGTTTTTAATACTTTCAACACATAGAGACTTTTACTGGATCAGATGACTTTTGAATTAATTCACATTTCATCATCATCATCATTTAACGTCCACTTTCCCTGCTGGCATGGGTTGTTAGATGGTTTGACTGGAACTGTAAGCAAGAGAGCTGCATCAGGTTTCAGTCTGATTTGGCATGGTTTCTATAATTGGATGCCCTTCCTAATGCCAACCACTCCAAGAATGTAAAGGATAGTTTTTATGTACCACTTACATGACACCGGTAATGGCTATGACTAAGATTTTCATGGATACCATTTACATGACATTGGCAATGACCACGACTATGGTTTCACTTGACTCGATGAGTCTTCTCAAGCACTGCATATTGCCAAGGTCTTGGTCATCTCTCATCACCTCCATAAGGTTCAACATTCAAAGATAAGGCTTCACCACCTTGTCCCTCACCTCCATGAGGCCCAACATTCAAAGATCATGCTACCAGCAACAGCCATGGTTACAACTTCACAGGTACCATTTACATGACACCAGCAAGTCTTCTCAAGCACAGCATATTGTCAAAGGTCTCAGTCACTAGTCATTGCACTGTGATGCTCAATATTTAAAGATCGTACTTTCACCACCTCGTCCCATATCTTCCTGGGTCTACCGCTTCCATAGGTTACCTCCAGTTAGAGATCAGCACTTCTTTACACAGCTGTTCTCATCCATATGCATCACATGACCACACCAGTGCAGTTGTCTCTCTTGTACACCACATCTAATGATTTTTATGCTCAAGTTTCCTCTCAAGACACTTATGCTCTGTTGCTCATGCACATTGACATTACACATCTAGTGAAACATGCTAGCTTTATTTCTTTTCAACATTCACATGTCTTGTGGTAACAGCCCACATTACACTGCTGTGGAAAATGGTTGATTCCACACAAGCAACATACAGTCTGCCTTTCATTTTGCAGGAGAAGCCCTTTAAATACCGAAGTATTTTATTTGTTAAATGTTAACATCTTTCACACACATTTGTCACATCATTTAGTGCCCATCTTCCATGCTGGAGTGGATTTAATGCAGGACCAGTTTAGGCACTTGCCTCCATATATGAAAATAGTGTATGATGAATTTAGTGTTCAGGTAGGTGTCCACTTAGGATCTGTCCTCAGTCCCTTCCTATTCATCATCATCCTCCTCTAAGCCATAACAGAGGAATTTCAGATTGGAAACCCATGGGAACTACTATATGCTGAGGATCTTGCATACTCTGTAACAGAATTAGAAAAACTCCAGGTGTAGAAACAGAACCTGGAATCAAAGGGTCTTAAAGTAACCAAGGTTTTTGTAAGCAGAAAATTAGACAGGACCCTTCATCCTTTCAGTAAATGGTCCTGCTCAATATGTAGGAAGGGTAAAGGCAGAATTTCTATTTGGTGTACTTAGTGCAAGCTATGGACACATGAGAAATGCAGTGGAATAGTAGGAAGGTTAACAGAGGAAGCAGAGTTTGTATGTGAAAGATGAACAGGAGTTTCAAAGACCACTGATACACAGGAAACTAATTTACTCAAAAGCCCTGATGACTCTCTGGAAGTTGTAAATAATTTTTGCTACCTAGATGACCTAATTAGCAGTGGAGGAGGATGTACAGAAAGTGTGATTGCTAGAATAAGAGAAGGGCAGAGAATGTTTAGAGAGCTTTTACTTCTATTGGCAACCAAAATTTCTTTCTCTGAGTGAAGGGACGATTGTATAATGCATATATATGAACTGTGATACTGCATGGTAGTGAGATGTGTACCTCAATGCGGAAGAGATGCAAAAGCTGATATGCTGGATGTGTGATGTTAGTGTGCTTGTGCAACAGAGCATTTAGAGAGAAGTCTGGCAAAAGAGGAATTAGATGCAGTGTGCCAGAGATGATACTGCATTGGTATGGTCACATGATGGATGAAGACAGTTATATTTAGAAGTGCCAATCACTGAAAGTGGAGAGAAGTTGTGGAAGAAGGAGACCCAGAAAGGCATGGAACAAAGTACTGAAGGCTGATTTTTAAATGCTGAGCTTTACAAAGGAAATGACAGAGGACTGAGATATGTGGCACATTGCTATACCTACAAAGGCAGGTAACATAGTCTGAGATTGTGTTACCCAATGACTTACAAAAATACATGGGAAAGAAAAAAATTATTATTTCTAAAATAAACCTCAGAGTAAGAGGTGTCATCAACTTAATGGAACAAATAATTAGTTTTGTAATCAATTTTTGCCTTCTCAGACTTATTCCTAAAAACAACAGGATGAAAGGATGTGAGCAAGCAGTTAAGAGATGCTGAGAAATATCAGTAAAATGGAAAACAAAATAAGCATTTGAATCTTACACATACTGACAGCAGTTGACTATTTTCATTACAAAGATTGAATGTCTGACAATACTATCGTTTAACTCTACATCTACACATCATCAATGAACACAAGTTAAAACTGAACATCAAACATACTGACCTGAGGCTGTGGGAAGGAGCAGAAGTCAGCAAAGATACCCTTCAGTTTCAGGGTGAGGATTAAAGATAAATAACTAAATAAGTTTCTTTTTTTGAAAATGAACTATCATTGTTTACCTGAACATGGCACTAATAACACCAGTTATATTTCTGGATTGGTTTCTTAAAGGAATAATGATGCTAGAGTTGCAAATATTTACAACTGGTGACTTCTTAATAACCAGCAACCTACAAATAAAATTAAAAAGAACATAAATGAACATTTTCTCATGTGTGTGTGTGTGTGTGTGTATAATTTAATGTAAACAATATAAAGAAACAAGCTACTAATATTTTCTTGCTTTGGATACATGGGGCTAGGCAGGTTTCATGTTCCTAGCTCTGCCTCCTGCCAAGTAGGTCTCCTTCCCCTATTCCTACCCATGCAACTTTTGTTTCTTTCAATCTGACCCTTCCATTTGCCAAATATCCTCTCTTCTCCTTTAGATGTGACTACAACTTGTAAATCTTCTCGTCCACAGCTCTTTTACTTGTTGCCAAATCCAGCCTGCATCATTTTCCTTTTTTTTTTTAGTATTCCCATTGCAACACATTTCTCTCTTCATCCAAAAAACTACCAGACCCACTATCCATTGTTATTCATCACCTCATTTACTCTGTTAAAAATGTAATTTATTGCATTAAATGTTGAGTCTGGAGCTCAATAAATATTGAAGAATCTTCTCAAAGATTAACTAATTTAGAGAACCATTTCCGAGTGTCTAATGGAACTTCCCGTTTCCAGGTCACTCCCAGTACTATCTTGCTTTTGGAAGTTTCCAACAAGCAAATGGTTTACTTTTTGCTTAGGGACATCCACAACAAAGTGTCAGTAGCTGATTGGTTTCCTTTATTTCATACCTCCCCCACACTGATAAATGTCCACACATAGACACTGGACTAGCTCCCGTGCAGGTGGCATGTAAAAAACACCTTTTTGAGAGTGGCCATTGCCAGTACTGTGTGACTGGCCCTCATGCCGGTGGTATGTAAAAGCACCCACTACACTCTCGGAGTGGTTGGCATTAGGAAGGGCATCCAGCTGTAGTAACTCTGCCAGATCAGATTGGAGCCTGGTGCAGCCTTCTGGCTTGCCAGTCCTCAGTCAAATCGTCCAACCAATGCCAGCATGGAAAGCAGACGTTAAACGATGATGATGATGATGATACATCATACATCTGTAGTAACGCCTTGTCTCATGCGCATGCGTAGTCATCAATATCCAAGTTTGGTGCCCTTATTCATTCTCTTTTCTCGCCGGCCAGCGAAGAGGTCAGACACACAAGCAGTCTGTCTCCAACATTCCAACTCTGGAGCTAGACAAATAACCACTCAACATCAATGACGGTGTCTCAGCAACCAAAGGGCGAAGTGCTGCCTATTTCCTCTGTAAATAAATATTGTTGTGTTGATGGTTCAGAATCTGCGTTACGTTGTTTCTTCAGAATTTAATGTACGGAAGCGGTGTACACCTAATGGTGTATAACCACTTTCCTATACATCTCTCCAAGCCCAACATAATATCTTGCCAATACAAATAAATATTTTTATCATAACAATCTACATTCCTATTCATCTATTATGCCAATTATTTGTACTCCACTCACCCTCTCAAACTGTTCTTTCAATGCATCATCTATATTCACTTACCACTCATAATACACTGTTAGAAACAAACCTAACTTACTCCATTTCTATTCCTCAACTGCTTTTTATGCTAGATGCTTAATACACTTATATCTTTCTGCAACAAATTTTTCTCTTTTCTATCTTTACAAAGAACAAACTGTCTGAAATACCACTCTCTTCCCTTTCTTCACAGCAAAATTAATTTATTTCGTTTCTGTAGACTGTTTGTTTTTGGTTCCATATATAAATATTCATAAACACAACACCCCCACCCCCACTTCTGTTAGCATTAAAAGTGGATATAAAACAATTTATCATCATCTAAATTTAAAAGCAATAAAGAATACCTGGGTTTGCTGAGAGATGTATCATTTAAGAACTGCGGATTAAGGCTTAAATTCCTTGATGCACCAATAGGATCAGATGTACCGAAGCATTGAACATTAACAGGCCGACCAGGACGTAGAAATCTACAAATATATTTTTTAAATATTTTCATAAAAGAGTAACTGCATTGATATATGACAACAGAAGCAACATTTCTAGATATAAACCATACTATTCACAACAATTTAGTCAAGGTTTTACATTAAAACTGATTTGTATCTTTTGCAAAATGGGTTTCTATTTTTAGTAATATTTTGTCAAACTAAATCCTTTTCTTGCAAAATATATATTACTCAAGTTTATTTTCTGTATTTTCAATAACATTTTGGATATGAAAGAAACTTATCAATGAGAAGTGAAGGCATCTTTATTGAATGCACCTTTATTCAAAATAGCATATTGTTTAGAAAAGAAAAACATTAAAAGATCTGCTCAAGTACATCCCCAACATCTCCATTACTCCACACTCAGGAGTTGATTAACAAAATATCAATGTTATTCTTTCTCTCATTTTTTGTTTTTTTAATTTTAATTAACCTTCAACTCTGCTTGCACAAAGTATTGTATCGAGGGTTCTATAGGGAAAAAAACAAAGTACCACATGAAAAAGGAGTTGATATGTTTACCATAATATCTACAAGTTTTTATAGACATATTTATTTTGTTTAGGCTGTCAAAAAAGAACCAGCTTAAAAACATAATTAACAGGTTAAAAGAAAGGATAATCTGAGACTGAATATGCTTTTTAAGTTAATAAACTGGATTTTGGCACCTTTTCTCTCTAGGTACAAAACAGCCATACAGAGCTGTTCTGTAATTATTGCAGGTCAACTAAAAAGCACAAGAGAATGAATATTTTATCTTTTGAAGTAAACTATAAAGAACAGATTTAAAACATGAGGCTGTAAAAGGAGAAAAGAAATTAGAAAAAACTTTAAAGTTTGTGTAACAATGCTTTCTTAAATTCCCAGTGTTCCAAGACTGTAATTTGTCTGCATCAACAAAATTTTTGCAGATATTTATTTACAATTCTTGTCTATTTTCTAAGATCAATTAATATTAGATAAATGACTTTTTGAGAAAAAAAATATTCACAGGCAACCATAGTCCAACCAGTGAATTCTATTCACATAATTTGAATTGTGTATTTTTGGAGTTAATATTTTGTTTTTCTTTCAAGTATACTGAAATCAATATCATCATCATTTAACGTCAGCTTTCCATGCTAGCATGGGTTGGCCAATTTGACTGAGGACTGGCGAACCAGATGGCTGCACCAGGCTCCAATCTGATCTGGCAGAGTTTCTACAGCTGGATGCCCTTCCTAATGCCAACCACTCAGAGTGTAGTGGGTGCTTTTACGTGTCACCGGCACGAGGTCCAGTCAGGTGGTACTGGCAATGGTTGAGTACAGGAAAAGCATCCAGCCATAAAACTCCTACCTCCATTTCCTTCCATCTAAGACATGCTGGCATGGGAAAACATGTTAAATGAAACAAAAGTTTAGTTATTAGAAAATTCTGTTAATATATTAATTTTGTTTTTTATTTGAAATGCTAAATATTAGATACATCTTTAAATATAGATCAATATTTTCAACTACTAAAAATTATATACAAGTACATTTAAATTTTGTATTTTTAGAAGGAAAACACCACTTACTCTACTGAGACATAGCCTTCTGTGATAGGAGGGATCAAGTATAAAGGTGAGAACTGAACCAAACTAAACCCATTGGTGCTTGGATCTTGTTGACAGTAAACAGTTACCTGCAAGAGAATGATAGAACTGAAATCTAATGAATTTTAAAATATATCTTAATTTTGGTTGTTTCATTAGCATAATGAAAATGAAAAAAATTAAGCTGCTATATTAATATTTGATGAAATCATCATCATCATCGTTTAACGTCCGCTTTCCATGCTAGCATGGGTTGGACGATTTGACTGAGAACTGGTGAAACCGGACGGCTACACCAGGCTCCAATCTGATTTGGCAGTTTCTACAGCTGGATGCCCTTCCTAACGCCAACCACTCAAAGAGTGTAGTGGGTGCTTTTACGTGTCACCCACACGAAAACGGCCACGCTCGAAATGGTGTCTTTTACGTGCCACCCGCACAAGAGCCAGTCCAGGGGCACTGGCAACGATCTCGCTCGAAAACCCTACAAGGCCAGTCAGGCAGTATATATATATATATATATATATATGTCTGTACGTATTGTCGTCATCGTTTAACGTCCACTTTCCATGCTAGCATGGGTTGGACAATTTGACTGAGGACTGGTGAAACCGGACAGCTACACCAGGCTCCAATCTGATTTGGCAGAGTTTCTACAGCTGGATGCCCTTCCTAACACCAACCACTCTGTAAAATATACTTGTTTACTGGGTTTAGTTACTGGAGCCAAGCTGGAGAACTGGCTTTTCAGAGTTTTAGCTGATCACAACTCCAGCTGTCTATTTAAGGCTCTATATGGCCATGGTGCAGCCACACTTGGAATTTGCATCACCAGTCTGGAACCCCTATCTTGCTCAGAACATTGACCTCCTGGAAACTGTTCAGAGACGGGCAACCAAGCAAATACCCTCCATCAGGCATCTACCATACTCTGAAAGCCTTGCTTCCCTTCCCTGGGCATTGATACATTAAAGCTCTGACATCTGGCAACTGATTTGGTAAACAGAATTATTAACCATTGTGCCAACAACAACCTTCAACACCTTTTTGAATTCCATGTATCTAATACACGCAAGCATGCCTACAAAGTCAGAAAACAGTATAACTCCCATGACTTTCAGGAACATTTTTCACACCCAGAGATGCTGAAGAATGTAACAAATTACCTGCCTCAGTTGTAAGCTGCTGAGACATTGCAGCCAATTACACCTGATACCCCTCCTCCATGTATATGCACACCTGTATATCATGACTCATACATTGTTCACTTTCCTGACTTTTGTACATAATTCTATGTATTATACATGCACTCTTAATAATTAGTGCACCTGAGCACTATACACAATTTCATTATTATTATTTCATATTAGCAATGAAAGTAGCATTAACGTCGAGAGATAATATTTATCCCGACTTAAATGTGGATATTTTGTTAGAACAAATCTTACTGTTGATGCTTGACTGCTAGAAACAGCAGTGAGTCATCTTTGTGCCAGTGATATATAGAAAATCAGTGTCAGAACAGGTGCCGGTATTGCGATTAGCCAGTGAGAGAGTTAAATATCTATTAGTGACAGGGGCAGTATTAATGACGATAGGTAATATTCATCCCCACTTAAACATGGATGTTCTGTTAGATAACATGAGCGCCCATCATTGACGAAACCAAACGAAGGTCAAAATCGTGATCTAGCGGTTTTGGTGCTAGAGATGGCAGGGATTAATCTCCCTGCTAGCGACATAAACAAGTGTGCATTTTGCACCAAAAACCAATACGAGAGTTTCTCATATCTATCTCAGTAAAGTTTGTTAAGTGGGGATAAATAGCGTTAACCAAGTTACCAGTCTGTTTTTAGCAAATGACTGAGTTATCCAAATGCTGCTGTTCTTGGTGGAGAAGGGCTATAGACCAAAGAGATTCTCAGGAAGCTTTAGCCCATTCAGCAAATGCTTTGACAGTATATGAATTGCCTTCTGATCATTATAGAACTTGAATCAGGTATTCTCAAGCACCATACTTGAGACAGTTGACACAACTAACTCCACTTATCTAGTTGCAAGGTATTGTTGTTCCTCAGGTTTTAGATCTACTTGATGAAGATCCTCAGAATATTTCTTTCTCTTGGTCATGGATGATTGGGCCTCATGCTGACAACTTGGACAGAAACTGGCAAGCCTGAGGACTGCACCAAGCACTGCAGTCCTACAATTGGCATGGTTCCTACAATCAGATGCTCTTCCTACGGCCAACCACTTTACAGAGTGGACTGAGTGATTTTTATGTGGCACCAACAGTGAGATCAGCAGGAACCTTGCAAGACAAAACCTCTCAACTGAGGAGAGAATAGTATTGAAAGAAGTGACCTTGTGCCAGATGATTAGAGGTCCAAGTATGGCAGAGGGACAGAAACAGGTGTCTTGCTGTAGAGAAGATACATGGTTGCAGCAGTTGGAGAAAAAGAGAAAGAAAAGAGGAAGATGCATTGGAGAAGGTCATGGATGAAGGCAGAATGTTCTTAGGAAGATGAGTTGTGGCAGAAAGATTCATCAGGGACATTGTGTGCAGGTTAATTCACAAGAGTGCTAAAGGATAATGGAGATAGAGCAGAGAAGAGGCTTAAACATAAACATGCCTTTAGGGCCTTCTCAAACACAGCAAGTCATCAATCATTTCAGTCCTTTGTCATTGCTGTGAGGTTCAACATCTGAAAGTCATTTTTCACCACTTTGTCCCATGTCTTCCTGGGTCCCCCTCTTCTACAGGTTCTATCAACATTTAGCAGTTAACACTTCTTTGTGTAGCTGTCCCCGCCCACATGACCACACTAGCCCAGTCTTCTCTCTTGAACACTACATCTGATGCCTCTTCAGCTCAATCTTTCCCTCAGCAACTCTATGATCAAAGGCATTCCTGCCATGACCATCCCATCTTTTTCTTGAATGTAAGGAACCCTGGACCACATTATCTGAAGCACTTTTTTTGTAGAGAGGTATGATCTGAAGGACATTTGGTGGTTATATCAAGCGGGTTGAGCAACCATGCAGAGCGTTTTTATTTTTTGTATGAATAGTAAAATTCAACAAAAAGTTTTTGTAAAATTTTAGAAAAGTTTTTGAAACCAAAAATGAAAAAGTTACACAATAAAGAGAGAGACAAATGACTGTTTTATTCAATTGTTTATGAGTACAAATTATGAACAGAGCAGTCTTAACAGCATTATAGCCCCTCCCCCCACACTCCAAGCAATGCCCTGTACACACAACCACTGCATGATTAATATTGAACCCTGCAGACTGGTAGACAAAAAAAAAAAAAAATCCATAATATTTTTAGAAGTAAATTCTCCACTTTCTCACCCAATAATTTCTACCGCCTCTATCAACAATATTTATGTAAAATAAACTTTAATGCCATCACCACACACAATGACAGAAATACCATTTTTTGTTATCTCATCAGATATTCTCTAGAAAATAGACCCAGCACTGATTTTTGTTACATTTCATATCCGGGACGTCAGAGTCGAAGGAGTAATGGGCATATATGCCATGTTTCAGCGGGTTTTGCCCCTTCATCAGCATGCATTTAATCCTTTAACCATCCTAGAACACATTGCTTAATAAAAGTTGTATATAATGGTGTGGAAGGCAAAGATCATGGACTGCACCCCCTTTGCGTTTTTTTTTTTTTTTTTTAACAGGAACACACAAAATCAAGGGTGGAGATTCCGAATCTGCATTTCAAAATTTAAATCCTGCCTTCACTCCACCACCAATAAATTTCTTAAATTTTCACTTTTTAAAAGTTTTTTGGGGCAAAATATGTAGTAAAATACGGAGATTATGATTCTGAAAAAGAAAATTCTGTAAAAATTTCAAATTAAAAAAAAATAAATAAAAACTCCCTCCCCTCCATCCTGTGACAAGAAGTGAAATTAAAGTGTTTTCTTTACTATTGTTTCATGACGAACATAAACCAACATGTGGTTGAGGGTCTTTTGGAATTACGAGAGGTATGTAAAAATTTTTTGCACACACACAACAAAGTGACATTAAAAGAATTTTTTTTCTCTTTTGGTAATTAGTGTTTAGAAAGGTGATCCTTGGTTTGGCTGTTGTTTCTAGCTTGTCAGATTTCTGGTTGGGGCGGATTTAAATTTTGAAATTTTTTCTTCTTTAGTAATTCATATTAAAATTTTGAAAACGAGTTTCTAACAGGTCAGGTTTTTTGTTTAGATACTTTTTGCGTCTGCTATTTTATAATTCTATGCATGCATGAAATATTAGTAGTGAAAACACTTTAATTTCACTTCTTTTCATAGGGCAGAGCAAAGGGGGTATTCATTTTATTTATTTTTGAAAAATTGAAATTTTACAAATTTGGGGGTTTTTTTCAGAATCATAATTTCTGTATTTTTCTATGTATTTCGCCCCCAAATCTTTTTTGAAAAGTGAAAATTTAAGAAATTGAGGGGTGGTATTAAAATTTTGAAACACGGATCTTTTTTTTGCCAATTTGGAATCTCCGCCCTCAATATAGTGTGAACATGTAAAAATAAAACAGTCAATATAAAGATTCTCACCCTGGAACAAAAAAAAAAAAACTATAAAATAACCAGCCTGGTGGGGTGGAAAACGAATATGAAAAATGAATAAAAATGCACGCTGACGACCGGGGGGTGGGGGCTTTCGGAAAATTCACAAGATCCGATTTTTCCGTCATAAATTCGGGTACAATGGATATATATTGATTTTTTTAAGGGAATCCTACGTTTTTATTATGGAGGATCCGATTCTGAAAAAAAAAATTTTTTTCAAAAATCGCATTTTCAAAATTTCATTACGTTATCAGTTTTGTGAAATTTGGCTATTATTTCTAGCATGTGGATAGAAATTTTACAAAAAAATTTTTTCGGAAATCGTAATCTTCGTATTTTTATATGTATTTCGCAAAAAAAAAAAAAAAAAAAAATCCGGAAAAGTGAAAAGTGAAGGGGGTGGGGAATTGAAATTTTGAAAATGCGATTTTTGAACATTTTCTTTTTCAGAATCGGATCCTCCATAACCAAAAAACGTGGGATTCCGTAAACAAAACAAAAATTAATATATATCCATTTTACCTGAAGTTATGACGGAAAAATTGGATCTTGTGAATTTTCCGAAAGTTCCATCCCCACCTCAAGATCGTCAGCGTGCATTATTTTTTTTCATATTCGTTTTCCATACACTTGTTAACCCCCCCCCCCCACAAGCTAGTTAAATTGTTTCTGTTCCCGGGTGAAGATCATTATATTGACCAATAAAACCACCCAAAAATCCCAAAAGGGGTGCGGTCCATGATCTTTACCTCCACTCCATAATGGCTATTTAAACAATGTGTTCGGGGATGATTAAAGGGTTAGATGGTTGCTGATGAAGGGGCAGCCTCCCCCGCCTCGAAATATGACATATACGTCCTATACCCTTTTTTCATCTTCGATCTCGTTGTTTGTTTACATCTGATGTCTCGGATACGAAAGGTTGTAACAAAAATTAGTACAGGTAATAATTTCAATGGAATATCTGTAGAGATAACCTTAACAAGTGATGTAAAAGCGCGATTTTAACGCAATAGAACGCGGTATTGACTTATGAAAACGTTTAATATACTTTTTAGTATATTAATTATGATTGTATAACGAAATACCGAGCACCTACAAGTCATTAGGACGTACTATTTGTTTCGCGCCGCGCGGGGGAACGAAGTGGTAAATTTGATTTTAAAAGATTATTTTGAAAAACAGCTTTGGCTGAATCAAACATGCAAATAAAAAGTTTAAAAAATAGAAAGGAGTGAGGTAAAATTTATAAAATATTGTTTTTCGCTGAATCGTTATATTACAAGTTGAAAATACATAAATGCAAAGAAATTATCAAAAAATATGAAAACAAAACAAGTTACAGCTGATTTTTTATAGTTTGCTTCAACTAGAGAAGCAAAATACAATGTACTTAGAACTTATCCCAAAATAATAAAACAACGAAGGGTGCATATTCTCTTTGGAAGACAAGACGAGTGTGAAAGCAAATATTTATCAATTAAAGTTTCAAAAATGCAATAGCAAACAGAAAAATATGCAAAAGAATTAATTATCGTACATTTTCAGTGAGATCTAAAACGTCAGAATCAATGCTATGATTTTGGACACTTAAATATATTGGTAGGAGACCTGTCTTCTGATAATACGGCCAGCTATAAAATTTGGTACTGCTAGTGGTTGAATTTCGAGATTCACCAATATGAATTTTACCAATTCCTGAAAATATTTAGAATTAAATAAGAAACTGACAAGTGGCATTAATTTCATGTAGTTTACGACAACAATGAAAAAGAAAAGGAAACTACTGTTTCATCATCAAAAACTAGCTAGGGTAGTTAGTTACGTGTATGTATTTTGTATGCAATATTATATATAAGGTTAAGAACGCATGAAAAAGAAGTTGTAACAAGTTATTAACCATAAGAGAAATGTTTTACGAAAATACAAACCGCCAGTTGAGACATGAGTGATTACAGAGACTGTGAGTAGCAAAGTAAAATGAAAAAAAGTTAACTGAAGCGCCATATTTATAACACGCGGTTTGCTTAGTAACGCGTAAACATATTGTCATTTACTGCGTAAATTAATGTATAAAGTTTAATTTCATCTTGGGATGAGTTAATTCTATTCGCAAAATCAGCCCCCTTTAATTTTGCTCAGATTGTTTTCAATTCTAATGTATCGATGTAGTTCTGAATTTTGGTTACGTTCAACTGATTACTCTGTTTCGTAAGAAGTTATTTGGAATTAAAGTTAGGAAAATTTGAGTAATTTTAGCCAATCAACAGACAGCGAGGCATTAACTGCTTGTTATGACAACCGTACCTTGTGCTGTATTGATTCTTCACACCAGGAGAATCACTTCACCCACGTGTTTTGTTTTGATAAAATTAATATTTATCAATTTGAATTTTATTGTAGATATTTTTCAGGTGAAGGTAAAGAATACGCACACCCGGTGGTTAGCGTTACGCCGAAAACGGGTGTTGTGGATATGCTTTACTTGCGCCTATTTTGGAGATTTTGAAAACAGAGGTGGATGCAGTAAATTATTTGCAAAAAAAAAAAAAAAAAAGTGCAGTAAGTTTAGGCATATCATGAGGAAGAAAGTGGTTCGTGGAAATTTGTGCTGGCGGTACACTCGCAATGGTTGCGACGAACGCCTGTCATTTTAAACCCAGGTCAGGCCAGAATGAGCCATTCTGTTTTTTAACTGAAGATATAGGACATTATTTAATGTGTTCTTTATTTTTTAAATGTTATAACATGGTGTAAGGGAAATTTGGCTGTTATTTCTAGCACTGATTACCTCTTCGGTTGATGTATAAGCAAAAACATCTGTTTCTAGGATGATCATTCCAGTTGTAGAATCAACTGAACTGGTTACACATTCAGCTGGTACTTATTTTATCAACCCTCAAAGGATGAAAGGCAAAGTCAACCTAAGTGGAATGTTTAGCAGAATGAATCAGAATAGTTATTTCCTAAATGATATGGAAGTAAAAAAAAAAGGGCACAAAATTGAGGGGTGGGATGTGAAAGACAGGAATTTTGAGGAAATTTTCCATTGTATGAAACAAAAAAAAAAAAAAAAAGGATTAAAAACAAAATGAAGGAAACCTGCCCACCTCACTTTTCCTTTTCTGTGAGGTATGAAACTTTGAAGGACCATTATTCCAAAAGTTCTGTCCAGAATGGATGGAGTGCCAGACTAAATGCTTTGTTCTATATAGTTATCATCCTCTGCACTCTGAGTTCAAATCCTACGAAAGTCTGTTTTACTTTTAATCCAGCAGGTATCGATAAAATAAATTGCACTAAAACAGCTTGCTAATAACAACACATTAAACCATTCTTTTTGATTGTCTTTATTCTTCTCTTGGAAAAGGGGACTATCACATACCCTCTTCTTCCCTTTGTACAAGTGCATTATAGATGCATCATTGAACTGCTGGGGAGCAGATCCAGTTTCCCGGATTGAACAGATCAATTTGCACAGATTACTTACACATTGTCTGCTACCATGCATGTACACCTCTATGGGAATATCATCTTGTCCAAAAGCTTTACCACTGGAAAGTTTTTTGAAAGCAGTACTTATCTATCCAAGGAAGGCTGTTCCACTAGTTCTTCAAGTGTAGATCACTGGGGATTTTGTTGATTACATCAGCATTGGTAGTCGATTCTTCATTTGATACCAATTTAAAGTGTTCAGCCCATCTTTTTAGAATTTCATCTTTCTTACTTAAGAGCTTTATTCCATTGTTAGAAAGAATAGATTCTGTACTACCTTTTTTGGGGCCAAATATATTTTTGAGAATGTTACGCAGTGTTCTAAAGTTCCTAGAGTTAGCAGCCTATTCTAATTCTTGGGCTTTTTTTGTCCAAGAAATCTTTTCATCTCTTGCAGTTTTCTGCTAAGTTTTTCTAGAGATGTACAGGAATCTGGATGTTGACGAGTTTTTGTTTGAGATCCATGTCTTGTGTTTCTTGTGCAAAGTTTCTAGGAGAGATTTAATTTGAGAATCCTTCTTGTTGGTGTTTGTGCTTCACAAATCCTAGAACTACTTCAGCAGATGATTTTATGCTGTCACAAATATTGTGCCACAACACTTCAGGCAATTCTGCAAGTTTTGAATTTGAATGCATTTCAAAATTTTTGGTCGTTTCTGGATTTTTTGAAGAAGTAATGTTTATTCTTGGATGTAAACTGGATTTCAGTGGCCTCTTTCCATATGGCTTAACAAGTACCTTGCTTTGAACTAAGTAACACTTCGGGATTTTGTGAGTTCTGGTGAATCTGAAATCACTGCAATCCTTGTACCAGTGCCCAGATCAGGGATGTTTCCAGGTGCTTTCAAAATCAGATATGATGACAACACTGCTGACAAATGATTCTTCAAACTGTTCAATGATGCATGTAAAGTATTATTTGAAGGATAAGTCTGAAATTTGGTTTTGTAAACCAGTTGAAAGGACACAAGAAGAACTCCATCTTGCAATGTTTTACATCAACAACCTGGACCTTCCCATTTTGCAAGTAGATCTTGTGAGTCAGCTCTTTCATCATTTATATTGTCCATGACACCAAATCTCCTGGAAATAATCCAAACATGGACAAATGCCAAAGGAACTCGTGTCTATAAAGATAAGTGGATAGAAATAGATTCTGCTGAATTAAGAAAGTTTATTGGATTGATTATTCTTATTGTAGTTTCCAAATCCAAGCATGAAAACATTACTCAACTTTGGAGTTTTGGAGACAGACACCCCTTTTTCACACACACACACACACACACACACACACACACACACACACACACACACACACAAAAGCACATATATATGAATGCATAAATGTACATATAAACTTATATGTGAATACATACATCCACATGCACATATATATTAATGATGTACATAAATACATGACAGGTGTACATTATACTGAAATGTGCAACCCATATTGATTGTTGTGTGTAGAAATCAATGACTTCATAAAGTACAACTGTAAAAACTAATGTGGAAGAAACACATAGACAAATATATTAATATAATAGATTTTTTAAAAAATAATAAAAACATACAAAACACTATAGAAATGAATGAAAAGACAAAAGAAACATTATAATGATACATGTTGACTTTATTTGGTGTTCTGTTTATTTAGAAACCTACAATGAACAGGTCATTTCACAGATAAACTATAAATTTCACAGGATACAACCTTAAAGTTGGCACTACTAAATTTATACTGCTACAACGCAGAAAATTTCTGTCTCACTTGGCTAAAAATACAGTTTTTTAAAAAATTTTTAAATGTAATTTTTTCATCAAATTTTTTCTCCACAAGTTCATGGCTTCACAGGAATAGGCATGGAAAACTGCATCAATATAACTAATTTTCAGATTTTTAATTCCTTTTAAAAAATGCAGATCCATAATTTGTAGTAAATATGGGATGCACCATTTTGAGCATGGCTGTTGCCAGTACTGCCTGACTGGCCTTCATAGGATTTTCGAGCGAGATCGTTGCCAGTGCCCCTGGACTGGCTCTTGTGCGGGTGGCACATAAAAGACACCATTTTGAGCATGGCCGTTGCCAATACCGCCTGACTGGCCCTCGTGCGGGTCACACATAAAAGCACCCACTACACTCTCTGAGTGGTTGGCGTTAGGAAGGGCATCCAGCTGTAGAAACTCTGCCAAATTAGATTGGAGCCTGGTGTTGCCATCCGGTTTCACCAGTCCTCAGTCAAATCGTCCAACCCATGCTAGCATGGAGGTGACTTTCAGTGCAGGAGGAAATGAGACAGAGATTGATTCGAAAGGGGGTAGATGTGGACAAGATACAATTTGGTTTTATGCCAGGTAGGGGACAATAGATGCAGTGTTCATTGTAAGGAGATTACAGGAGGAATACTGAGATCAGGGGAAGGAGTTGTACATATGCTTTGTTGATGTGGAGAAGGCATTTGATAGGGTTCCACGGAGGGTGATTGAGTGGGCATTGAGGAAGAGGGGTGGACTAGAGGTAATAGTGAGAGCAGTGATGAGTTTGTATGAGGAAGTAAAGACAAGAGCTAGAATTGGATCAAGGCTGTCGGAGGAGTTTGCAGTGAAAGTTGGTGTGCACCAGGGATCTGTGTTGTCACCATTGTTGTTTGCAATAGTGGTTGACGTGGTGATGGAGAGTGCAAGAGAGGGATTGCTAATGGAGATACTGTGTGCGGATGACCTTGTTCTCATGAGTGAGACGATGGAGGGATTGAGAAGTTTTGGAAATGGAAGGAGGGGTTTGAAGGTAAACCTTGGGAAGACAAAGGTGATGGTGAGCAGGGTGGAAGGAGAAGTGTTAGTGAGTAAGATCCATATGGTGTTGTGGGAGGAGGGTAATGGCAAATGTGGCGTTGTGTACGAGATATGAGAAATGGATCCATGGTAGATGTATGAAAATGAAGAAGGTGACCCCAAGACTGGCAAGAGAGTTTGTTTGTGGGAGGTGTGAGAAAGGAGCTGGAGGGCTGGCAGAACCAGTGGAAACACTATGTGACAAGGTGGAAACGGTGAGAGGGTTTTGTTATTTGGGAAATAGGGTGGATGTAAGTGGTGAATGTGAAGCAGCTGTGACAGCAAGAGTGAGATTTCGCTGTATGAAGTTCAGGGAATGTGGAGTGTTGTTATATGGGAAAAGGTTCTCATTAAAGATGACAGGAAGGGTCTATAAGAGTTGTATGAGAGCTGCAATGCAGTATGGGAATGAGACATGGTGTCTGGGGGAGAGAGAGATGGTAATTTTGAGAAGGACTGAGAGAGCAATGTGTGGGGTGAAGCTGTTTGATAAGAGGAGGACTGAGGACTTGATGGGAATGTTGGAGGAATCAGTGGAATGGTTGGCAAGAGCAAATGGAGTGAGGTGGTATGGGCATGTGTTGAGGAGGGGTGACGGGCATGTTCTGAGGAAGGGGATTGCATTTGAGGTAAATGGATTGTGAAAGCGAGGTACACTGAGGAAAAGGTGAGAGAGAGCACCACCTTCAAGTGTTTTGGGTTCTCTTTTCAGTACTGTTTTTGGTGAAGAATTGAGTTGGATGTAGCTGCTCTCCTTTGAGCATCTTGTCATGATGTGGGCTCATCTGAGATTTCAGATAGAAATTTGTCCAGGTGCTTTTTGAACGTTTCCACATCTACATCTTGCAGATCTTTTTAGGTTCTTTGGCAGTGTATTAAACAGTGAGTTCCCCTGAAACCCAAGCTGTTGCAATACTGGGTCCTTATCTGAGACGAAGAAGATAATATCTTTGGTATTATGCAGTACCATCCAGTTCAGTGGATGGTAAAGCTTTTAATTCCAAAGTTGGGACCTAGACCTTCCAGGATTTCCCATATGTATATCACTGCATACCTTTTTTGCCTTCTCTCCAGGGAGTAGAGCTTCAGTTTTTGTAGCCTCTCCCAGTAGCTCGTCTGTTTCCCCAAGTCAGTTTTCTTATAAGGAAGGGGGATTCAAAGATAAATATATAATCCCTCTAATAATAATCAAAATCTTAATAGATCTAGTGGCATCAATGATAAAGTAGTACATAACCACTCTAATAATAATCAGGATAATAAGAAACCTAAAAATAGGCCAAGGAAAATTATTTGCTTCACCCCACCCATTTCACTTAATATAAAAACTAACATTGGTAATTGATTCCTGTCACTCCTAGATAAATACTTTCCAACAACTCATAGATACAGGAAAATATTTAAAAGGCGTTCTGTGAAATTATCATATAGCTGCTGCCCCAATATGAAGAGTATCATTACATGCGGTCAATACCAAGAACCTGATTCTAGCTGCAACTGTCACGACCCAGGATCCTGTTCACTTGACCAATGGTGTATGACTAAATCTACCATATATGAGGCAGAAGTTACTGTAATCCTAAATAATAATACAACTGATAAGAAGATCCATACTGGATTATGTGAAGAACAATTTAAAAATTGCTATGCCAATCACATAGACTCCTTGCGACAGAGACAAAAGCAAAGCTACTGAGTTGGCTAGCTGTGTATGGACTTTGAAAGATAATGAAACATCTCATGTGATTAAATGGAAAGTGATTGAGAAATCCATACTTTATGTGAATGGATTGAATAAATGTAGATTTTGTTTGGCTGAAAGAGTGCAGATGCTGTTTGGATCTAAGATCCCTAACTTTCTATTGAACTCTAGGTTAAAATTTTTCAGTGGCTGCATGCATATGTATAAATACATTTTGAAGAATAGGAAAATTCCACCTATTCTTGACTGACTTGATATCTTTCCAGCCTTACCATTTAAGGTCTAAGGAGGGTAACTCTTTTACCTTTTAGTTTCTGTTTTCTGCTGTTTACTGTCTGCGTTTTCTATATGCTGCCTTCTCAGTTTTATCATGTTTATTCTATTATTCAATTTCTTTAGTTCTTTATGATATGTGGTTTGCACCTGAAGAAAATGTTTGAGTTCTCTCAACATATGAAACTATTGGTAGCGCTTTAATACATGTATTGTGTCCTTTAAATAAATAATGACATTTGTCTCTCACCAGATGGAGTACATTTTTTGTTGAATTTTCTGTCATGGATCAGTACATTACACACACACACACACACACACACATAATGTATCCAAAGATATTGTGTCAGCTGCTGATGAAGGTGCAGCATCTGTTGTGGCTGTACTGGCCCACATAGGAGTGGTGACTGCATTTGAAGCAGCTCTCTGCCAGTGCTGCTGATTTTTCCTTCAATCAAGTGTGCTTTTCTTTGGTGGCAAGTTCTTGTCTTTCTTCCACTTTCTTCTTTCCCTTTTGCAGTATTTACCTCTAGTATGGGTGATCATTTGCAACCTCCTCCCATCTCAGGACGTCCAAATCAAGTGACTTCATATCTCTCTTACAGACATCTTTGAAATGAAGATGAGGTCATCCTCGTGCTTTTGTGCTGGTAGCCAATTCCCCATACAGGAGGTCTTTTGGGATTCTGTCATCTGGCATGAGATGAACATGGCTGAGTCAGTGCAAATGACGCTGCTGGAGCAAGATGTATATGCTGGATATCTTGGCTCAGTTGAGGACTTCGGTGTTAGTGATGTGGTCAGTCCACTAGATGTCCAAGATGTCTCTTAAATTACAAAGCTGAAAAACATTGAGATGCCGCTCCTGTTTACAGAAGAGGCTCCACATCTCACTGCCAGAAAGTAGCATACTAAGGATACATGCCTTATAGACAACAATTTTGATGTTTGCAGCCAGTTTTTAGCTTTCCCAGACTCTCTTTGTGAGCCTAGCAAATGTGGAGGATGCTTGTCTGATTCGCCTGTTGATCTCAGGGTCCAGGAAGAGGTCATCAGCAATGGTAGAGCCAAGATAGGTGAACTGATAGACTACCTCCAACTTGTAGTTGTTGATGGTGATGGTGGGGATAAACACCATCAGTTGATGTCCCAATTGCATGTTTCAGCATGACTGCAAAGAAGATGCCAAACAGTCACTGTTTCATGCCACTGCATATGTTGAATGCTTCTGTAAAAGAGCAATCAAATTGAACAATGCCTTTCATTATCATCATTTAACATCCGTTGTCCATGCTGGCATGGATTGGACAGTTTGACTGGGCTGGCACACTGGAAGGCTATACCAGACTCCAGTTTAATTTGGTATGGCTTTCTATGGCTAGATGCCTTTCCTAATGCCAACCACTCCGAGAATGTAATAGGTGCTTTTATGTGCCACCAGCATGTTAACTCATTTTTTTTCTCTCTATCTCTCTCTGGGTAAGCATGTATCTCCTCTGCAGCAGTACACCTGGATGTTTGTTTAAGTGGCACCAGAAAAGTCACCAAAAAACTTGCAAGACAAAGAATCTTTGAAAGGGGAGGAGAAGGTATTGGAACAAGTGATCTTGAGTCAGAGAGAGAGAGAGAGAGAGAGAGAGAGAGAGAGAGTGATCAAGAATGAGGGTAGAAACAGATGTGCTGCTGTAGAGGAGGTACATGGTTACTCAGCCAGGAGAGCAAAGGAAAGAAAGAGAGAGAGAGAGAGTGGGAGACAGCAAGAACAGGAGAGAGTTGGTGGCAATATATACAAATATATATATTCCAATAAGTATACACACGGACACATGCACATTGTGTGTGGACAAGATCCCGAATGCACTTTTGCTGAAGGACAAGAAACCGCTGAATGGACACAATGCCGATTGGACATAAAGCTGAATGGACATAATAACAATAATAAAAAACATTCCTACCTACATGATTTAATGACCAAATCAACAATTTGGCACTTAAAATTTAACGAGATCAAATTTTAATTTTCATATGTCTTTTCAGCATTTTGTCCATGTACTATGCACACACACACACATACACATACATATATATATTCTTTTATTCTTTCACTTGTTTCTTTTACTGCCAGATCAGATTGGAGCCTGGTGCAGCCATCTGGTTCGCCAGTCCTCAGTTAAATCGTCCAACCCATGCTAGCATGGAAAACGGACGTTAAACGATGATGATGATGTTAGCCATCCTACCGTGTACAAATCCAGAGAATATTAGAAATGGAATATCCTTGATACAGTATCATATATTTAAAAAAAAATGAATGCCACACACACACACACACACATATATATATACACTAAAAACTACACACACACACACTACGTGTGTCTACTTAATACATGTGCATTAAGTATACACACATAATCATCATCATCCTGTAATGGCCATTGTCCATGCTGGCATGGGTTGGATGGTTTGACCAGAGCTGGCAAAGCAGGGGGCTTCTCCAGGTTCCAGTCTGATTTGGCTTGATATTTATGGCTGGATGCTTTTCCTAATGTCAGCCACTTTGCAATGTGTGTTGGGTGCTTTTAATGTGGCACCGGCACGAGCACTTTCATGTGGCACGGGCATGAGTGCTTTTTACATGGCACCAATACAGGACTCTTGCAGGCCAATCCTCTTCATCGGTGGGGGGGGGGAGTGGCCTTAGCACTTCTGTTGTGGAGGATGGGTCTTCTTGAGTACTGCAAGTCTCCAAGTATCTCAGTCCTTTGTCATCTCATCTGAAAGGTTCAGCATTCTGAGGTCATCATTCAGTACTTTGTCCCATATCTTCCTGGGTCTCGCTTTTCCACAAGTTCCATCCACTTTCAGTGAACAACAATTCTTTATGGAGATGTCAGCATCCCTCTGCATCACATTACCAAACCAGCACAATCTTCTCTCTTGCGCATTGTATTCCTCTTATGCCCAACTTCTCTCTCAGTACACTAACACTATTGCACATGTACACTTACATTACACATCTAGTGGAGCATACTAACCTCATTCCTCTCTAGCCTTTGCATGTCTCTATATTCAGGGGCCCTATTTCACTACCATGTAGAATTGCTCATTTTTTTTTCTCTTTTACTACTTACTGGGGTTCCATGTGTACAAGTCTATATCTTCTGCTCTGTTATGACAAAAGTGTACCTTACTGTTTTTGTTTATTTGTTTATTTGTATACTTTAAATTCATTGTTTATATATATATAAAAGTTCTTTTTCGCTTTTTTGCTTGTTTAATTGTTTCAAAAAATACACAGAAGCAATGACCGAAAACTTTAGAATTATGTCATTCTTGAGAAGACCCATCGAGCCAAATGAAATTATAGTCGTGGCAGACACCAGCGTCATGCAGCTGGCACCCATGTTGGTGGCACGTAAAAGCATTCATTACACTCTTTGATTGGTTGGCATAAGGAAGGGCATCCAGCTGTATAGAAACCACACCAGATCAGACTGGAGTCTGGTGCAGCCACTCTGCTTACCAGCCCTGGACAAACAATCCAATCCATACCAGTATGGACAATGGATGTTAAATGTTGATGATGATGATATGCAATACCAAATATTTACTGCTTATTTTTTGTTAGTTTTAGAAAGAAAGCAAAAGTACAAAAATCACAAGAATAAATACCACACATATTTTATTTTCTATCATGATTTACAAAAACTGGAAATATCAAACTCATTTTTTCAGAAGGTCATTTTTAACTTTGATATCAATTAAGTAATGAATACTTATACAAATTATATGTTTAGTAATTATTTAACAAGGTAAAAAAATACATTTTAGAATTTTTGTTCACAAATATATGCATACTGATTAAACACAAACACTCTCTCTCTCTCACAAACACATATTAGTAGTTCATATATCTGAAAAAGAAGGACACTCTAAAGTATTAGGGTAGTATCATAATTTTTAGGAAGTTAAATGCTATGGCCAGTAACAAAGGTGTAATGCTAAGCATTTTATTGGTGCAAACTAATGATCACTCCATGATCTGCAATAACATTTAACTTCCTAACACACACACTCACACATATTTAATTCTTACCCTTTACTTTCTTATATCATTGGTAGAACATAAAAAAAGAAGCACACTCTGTTATTGAGGAGTATATAATATAAAAGTTAGAATAGGCTGGTTTATGAGATTACCTTTGGTTTCATGTCCGCTCAGCTTTACGGACATGAAACCAAAAGTAATCTCATAAGGTGCCCTCTTCTAACCTTTATATTACACACACACACACGTATGTGTGTGTGTGTATATATATATATATATATATATATATATATATATATATGACAATTTCAGTGAGGAAGGTGTTTGTAAACTATTTAAAAACACACAAAAACCGTTAGATTCACTTCAACATTTAAATTTAATTTGTCAAAATATTTTTGTCACTTTCAAACTGCAACCAGTTCACTCACAGTAACAGTTAGTTCATGAACTAACTGTTACTTTCTCAGATGCAGCACGGAATTTTGTCAGTGAACAGGTTCCAATTTTCAAAGCAACAAAAATATTTTGGTAAATTAAATTTAAATGTTGAAGTGAATCTAATGGTTTTTGTGTGTTTTTAAATGACTTACAAACACCTTTCACGTTGCAATTGTTTTTGTTTTAGAACACAATCTCAGATCAGGTCACTTGCTATGCAAGTACATCTCCATAATATATATATGTGTGTGTGTATATATATATATGCATAATATCAGAGATCTTGGAGTAATTGTTGATAATAATCTATGCTGGGGTTCCCACATAAACAGCAAGGTTGATTTGGCCTGTAAGATGGGCTCCTGGATTCTGAGAACTATCCGGTCTAGAGATGCCTACACCATTATCTTTCTCTACCCTACTTTTGCCCGACCCCACCTTGAGTACTGTTGCCCACTGTAGTCCCCCCCCCCCCATACAAAGCAACTCATTATGAAAGTAGAAGCCCTCTAGAGGCTCACAATAAGAAATATAGATGGTATGAGAAGCATTGATTATTGGGGTCGACTAAAAAAAATCAATCTCTACTCTCTCCAACGCCACCGGGAACACATCATTTGTGTTACGTGGAAAATATTCCATCAATGTTGCATAAATGATGTTGGCCTCAATTTTAAAATCCATCGAATTGTCCCCCGTGCTATCCGCCCACTGCAAAATTCGAATTCAGGACACATAGCAACATTATGTCACAATTACTTTACCTAAACCGATCCAGCTCTCTTTAATACCACACCAAAATATGTCAAAATGGAAACAGATCCGATAAAATTCAAATGTTTACTGGACAAATTTCTTCAAAAAATCCCGGACCAGCCTCCTACATGCGGATATGTCTCCAACAATAATAACTCTTTTCTAGAGTAGGTCATGGCACCCCGTTTATGACCAAAAGACTTCACCAGGTGGTGCTATTCAGTTAGACATAGCCTGGGCCTATACAGGCTGAACCCTATCAAAGTTATATATATATATATATATATATATATATATATATATACATATATACATATACATATATACATATATATATATATATATATATATATATATATATATGTATATATATATATATATATATATATATATATATATATATATATATATATATATATATATATATATATATATATATGTATATATGTATATATATATATATATATATATATATATATATATTATATATATATATATATATATATATATATATATATATATATATATATATATATATGTATATATATATATATATATATATATATATATATATATATATGTATATATATATATATGTATATATATATAGTATATTTATATATATGTATATATATATATATGTATATATATATATATGTATATATATATATATGTATATATATATATATGTATATATATATATATGTATATATATATATATGTATATATATATATATATATATATATATATATATATATATATATGTATATATATATATATATATGTATATATATATATATATATATGTATATATATATATATATATATGTATATATATATATATATATATGTATATATATATATATATATATGTATATATATATATATATATATGTATATATATATATATATATATGTATATATATATATATATATATGTATATATATATATATATATATATATATATATATATATATATATATATATATATATATATACACATAGAGGCATACCTCAGCTTAAGTCATTTCAATTTAAGTTCTCGATGGAAAAATAAAAATCAAGTCATTTTACTCAACTTTACATCTGTCTGCCACAAATATTGGAATCGTAAAATCGCACGAAAAGCATTAAAAGCACATAAAATCATGTTACTGTACAATATGTAAGAATAAAAGCATATAAAATCATATTAAAATACATACACCATAAAGTAGTGTAGCTTAGTGAACAAAATCAAGAAATCAGCTGTGTTGTCTTATTGGTCTTTTGGAGCTCATATTGCACTGTAGTTCCAATATCTGCCGTTAGGCGTCATTGTCACTCGTGATTCTGCGACTGTTTTGAATTCAGATTTATTTATGTCTGTTTATCAGCTACTTTCACATTCTCATTCATTTGAGACTTTATTTTTTGCCTTCATGGCTCCTAAGACAATTCATAGAATAAGCGCAACACATCATGCTGGAAGATAAACTGGCTATGATATAACAAGATGTAAAAGGTGAAAAAGTGGTAGTAATTGAATGATCTTTTGTGATGAGTCGAACAACTGTATTGACGACTGTACATAATAAAGACAAGATCTTAGCACATATCAAATCTGAAGACCCAGGGATGAAGAACACTGTCATCAATAAGAAAAAATCATTTGTTTGTAAGCTTGAAATGGGTTTTTACTAACCATATATTATTGAAAATGCATTCATAAATAAAGTACAGAACTGGGAATGGTTATCATCAGTTTAGCCTAGAGACAAGGGAATGTTTAAGCGTTACATATATTTTAAAGACAAGGATGCTGGACAGAAAGAAAATAAGAAAAAAACATAGCTATTTTGGTCGTGTATTTAGATTGATATTTATTGGATGGAGTAGTTTTTTAGTTGATTCTAACTCTATTGGATCTGTAAACCACACACACACACACACACACACACACACACACACACACACACACACATGTATATATTGTCTATATAGTGAACAGCTTTTCTTTTAAAATGTTTCGTTACAAAAATAACCATTTTTCCAGTTTTACCTTTCTCATTGTTGATTTTTCATATTTTTAAATCAGTTTCTTGTCAGTTTGGAACAATAAAGTTCCTATATCCAGATTTAACATTTTAAGAACATCAGAGTCACATTTTCAAGAATTGAAATGGATTATTTCTTATAGAGTGGTTAAATTTTTTGTAAACTTTTCCACTAAAGGCTTTTGACTTTCCACATGAGTAATTACACTTCATATTCAAGGAGCAATGCGAATGCTAAATCTCAATTATGAGAGTATGCAGGTCTGGAAATGATGAAGATGGATTTAGAAACTTTATTATTTCAAACCAACTACAAAAAGCTAATAACTAAACATAACAAATTTGTAATTAAACAGATTAAACTGGGACACAATTGTGTCTTTAATGAAATGTGTGTGTGTGTGTGTGTGTGTGTGTGTGTGTGTGTGTGTGTGTGTGTGTGTGAATGCATATATTTATATATGCAGCTCATACAATATAATATTTGAAAGGATTTATTTAAATAACCATTGTGCATATGTTTCCATATTGGACTTATATATTTATATAATAAACATCCCTCATTTCATCAGCAATTGAAATTTGAAATGTTTAGAAGGAAGAAAAAAATGCACCATTTCTTATTACACATTAAAGAACATATTCCATATGGTTGACTTCTCAAATATTATTATTAATGAGAAGAACAATAGAGTGAGTAGTTCATTTTATTACATAATTTTATGATTTTTTCTTTGATTTGTCATCAAAAGATTATTGTTATATTATTATTACATAATGTGTAATGATACATATTAATATTGCAAAAATATCAACTCATCAGATTTATGTGTAAAATCCATGTGCTACTTGTTCTAAATTATCTATTTATTATTTTCTGAGATATGTATACACACACACACACACACACACACACACACAAACACAGTGACATTCTAAATTACTTCAATTAATATCCTGATTTATTTATTGATAAGGTAGAAACAAGTTTTAAAAAAGAAATAACTCAGTTTTAACTCTTTAGAAAAGTGTCTGAGTGTAATGTCCAAGTGAGTGGGAAAGCATGATAGATGATTCTACTAATAGTTCACACTTAACTGAATGTTAGTGAAAATGTTTGAGCATTAACTCTAGATAACACACAGCAATATCAAATTACATAGTAGACAAGTTAGAAAAAAACATCCCCCATTAATTAATAGAGGTTTTAATCTGCATGTAGAGCATGTTTAAAAGTATTAGAAAGTCACAATATTGTGATCGCATGAAGAACAAAGAACTGACATTGACTTCACATCCATTCAGATACAGTGTAAAACCCTGGTATGAATTTCATTACACAGTTGTCAAACCAAAACACACAATGCTATGTATGCACACACACACACACACACAAATACTTTTACATACATACATAAATACACATATAAACATATGGGTATATATTTATATATATATCCACACATGCATATAAATATATATGAGGCTATGTATAAAGAGAGAAAAGGATAAAGAGAACAATGGCAAAGTTAGAAATATATTTTATGGATAAAGTCTTACAGCTGTTTCAGGGAAAATCCAATGTATCCCTTCATCGGAGACAGAAATAGTATCATCATCATCATTATCATCATCGTTTAACGTCCGCTTTCCATGCTAGCATGGGTTGGATGATTTGACTGAGGACTGGTGAAACCGGATGGCAACACCAGGCTCCAATTTAAATTTGGCAGAGTTTCTACAGCTGGATGCCCTTCTTAACGCCAACCACTCAGAGAGTGTAGAGAGTATAGATGTAATAATTCATTCCTCTACTATTTCTGTCTCCGATGAAGGGATACATTGGATTTTCCCTGAAACAGCTGTAAGACTTTATCCATAAAATATATTTCTAACTTTGCCATTGTTCTCTTTATCCTTTTCTCTCTTTATACATACACACGCTAATACACAACCTATGTTATAATCCCCACTCTTGTTTATACAACGACAGGGGCAAAACTAGTCGGTATACAGCACTTACTCGGTATTACCTATATCTTTGGGTTTGGTTGAATCCAATACCCTTCTTAACCTTATATATGAGGCTATATATGTGTGTGTGTGTATACAGTAGTCAATATTCTGACTGTAGGAAAATGATTTGCATAAAAATATTCAAAATCAGATGTAAAAAATTTCAAAATGTGATCAATGATGATTATTGTTCAATAATATATTTGTAATTCTTTATAAACTACATAATTCATTTGAGTGAAGACAATTTTAGAATACTGTTGGATATAAATTTACTGTCTCTGTTGACTGAAAATATTTATACATCTGGTTCATATGATTGGTTATCCATTCCTCTGTTTGAGTATATATTGGATGACTGAAAAATCAAATAAGAGAATATTGCTCTGAATGATGCTTTTTAAAAATTTTCAATTCTTTGATCACGGGCAATTTTGTCAATCCTGAAGAAATGAAATGCTCATTATAAAACAAATTTTGCAATAAAGGATATATACAAGCAGGAGTAATATCTCCTCCTGGAAATTAATACTTTGAAACATCTAACAGAAATTATTTCTCCCCCCCCCCACCCCAAACACACACATATACACAGTTGAAATTTACAGAAAAACAAAAGATGAATACAGGTACATAAACAACAAGCAGGTGTATTAGTTTGACACTCAGGGAAGCAAGAAAGTCTTTTATGTTTCGAGCTTATGCTCTTCAACAAAAGGAACAAGAGGAGATAAACAGAGAATAAAAAAACACTTGTATGTATGTATGTATGTTTGTATGTATGTATGTGTATATATATATATATATATATATATATATATATATATATATGTATATGTGTGTGTGTATATATATATATATATATATATATATATATATATATATGTGTGTATGTATGTATATGTATATATATATGTATGCACATATATATATATATATATATATATATATATATATTATATGCATATGTATGTATGTATAAAAGAAGTTTGCCAATGTTCAGCGACATGAGGACAAGAGAGCTGAAGTATTTCGGATTGTAAGACAGTGTGTAAGAAAAGACTGATGTCATAGGAGAGAAATGTGTCAACATGGATGATGGTGCCCTTGCGTTTGATGATTCTGCAAAGAAGGAAGCTTGGAGAAGCCATTATAAAAGACTGCTGAATGTGGAGAATGAATGGGAGGAGGAGAGTCTGCTAAAGGTTGACCCAATTGAGGGACCAGCTACCTGAATTGACAATTCCCTTTGTAGATAAAGCAATTAAGGATATAAAGATAGGGAAAATATCTGGTCCATTAGGAATCACCACTGAGGTGCTCAAAATATCAGGAAGTGTGGGTTATGGTCTTGTCACCTGCATCCTAAATCATGTAGTACATGAAGGAGTCATATCCAATGACTGCTGTAGCAGCACCATATTCAACTGCTACAAAGGTAAAAGTGATTTTTTAGATAGAAATAACTACAGGGGTATCAAATTATTAGATTAGGTGATGAAAGTTACAGAGAGGGTCATAGTCCAACTAATTAGGGAGATAGTCAGCCTAGACAAAATGCAGTTTGGTTTTGTGCCAGGTAAAAGCACCACTGATGCTATATTTCTGGTAAAGCAACTGCAGGAGAAATACCTAGCCAAATATAAACCTCTGTACTTGACTTTTGTTGATTTGGAGAAAGCCTTTGACAGGGTCCCCCAATCCCTTATCAGGTAGTCAATGAGGAGACTGGGGATAGATAAGTGATTGGTAAGAGCTGTACAAGCTTTGTACAGGGATGCTGTCAGTAAAGTGAGAGTATAGTGTAGAATTCCGAGTAGAAGTAGGGGTGTCACCAAGGATCAGTCCTCAGCCCCCTCTTATTCATCATAGTCTTCCAGGCAATAACAGAGGAATTCAAGACGGGTTGCCCCTGGGAGCTCCTCTATGCTGATGACTTTGCTCTCATAGCTGAGTCACTGCCAGAACTAGAAAAGAAGTTTAGGGTATGGAAGCAAGGTCTACAATCAAAGGACCTTAGGGTTAACTTAGCAAAAACCAAAGTCTTAGTAAGTAGGAAGGCTGACAAATCACAAACCTCTTCAGGTAGATGGTTTTGCTTGATCTGTAGAAACTCTATACAATGTACTCAGTGTAAGATATGGACATGTAAAAGGTGCAGCAATATCAAAGGAAGGTTAAGCAGGAAGACAGCTTTTGTGTGTGGCATGACATATATATTTAAATTATAAACTTCTGGTAAGTTTTACAGATTTTTACATTTCCAGTGATGGATTGGATCTGTAGTCTTCGAATTAGCTTTTTCCTTTCTGGTTTTGAGAAGCCTAATTTCTCAAGATTGATATTTAGGCAGCGTGTTACATCTCCCAGGGTGTCAATAATTACAGGTATAAACTTGAACTTGTAATCTGGATTAGAGTAACTCCAGATTTCTCAATAGATCAGCATAAGTATTCTCTTTTTCACTGATCCTCAGCTTTATGTTAACATCCGGTGGGCAGCTAATTTCCACAACTGTGCACAGTTTCTCTTCTCTATCCCAAATCATTATATCAGGCCTATTGTGCTTAAATCTTATTCAGGTCTTCACTGGTACATTCCACCAGTATTCCTTTTTTTATTATGAGTGGCTATGGCTTCTACCATACTGTGAGTTCTTATTTCTTTGTCTTTGGGGATAACCTTCAGACGGATTTCATTATAGAGTGTCCTAGCTACAACATCATGTCTCATCAGTAGTTGCAACTGATGCTGGTATCAGGTAACTGGCACCCATGGTGGTGGCATGTAAAAAGCACCTTCCAAGCATTTAACCTCACAGAGACAAAGTGGCCAATGCCAGTGGTGTGTAAAAAGCACCTTCCAAGCATTTGGCCTCACTGAGACAAAGTGGTTGATGTCAGTGTCATGTAAAAAGCACCTTTCAAGTGTTGGGTCTCACGGAGGTAATGATAAATGACCAAGACTTTTGGCATTGTCTTGCTTGAGAAGAAGACCCATCAAGCCAAGCAAAATTGCAGTTGTGGCAGATACTGGTGTTACACAATGGTACCCATGCTGGTGGCACGTAAAAGCACCCATTACATTCTTGGAGTGGATGTTGTTGGAAGGGCATCCAGCCATAGAAACTATGCCAAATCAGACTGGAGCTGGTGCAGTCTTCCAGCATGACAGCCCTGGTCAAACCATCCAACCCATGCTTTGACAACGGATGTTAAATGATGATGATGATGATATACATAATATATATACGAGTCAACAAGAACTGAGTGCAGTTGGACATTTATTTGAAATCACTACAATTGTTTCCATGCAATTTAGTTCTCCAGACTCAGGTGTTTGGTTATGTAACTGTTTCCCTGCATTATGAGATCTAGTTGTGTTTCCTAGATCTCGTAATGCAGTAAAGCAGTTTTCTGAGTATGTTCTATCCTCATGTCAGTCCCTAATTCTCCAACAACTTTCTCAAATCTGGTTGTTAATGTTCCCAGTACCCCTACAACAACTGGGATAACAATTACTTTCTTCATTGCCCACATTTGTGAAACTTCATTTTTTAGTGGCTTGCACTTCTCAATATTTTCCAGTTCTTTATCATCCACTCATACATCCCCAGGTATAGCAATATTTATGATTTTGAAGGCGGCGCCGAGCTGGCAGAAACATTAGCACATCGGGCGAAACGCTTAGCAGTATTTCATCTGTCTTCTGAGTTCAAATTCCGCTGAAGTTAACTTTGCCTTTCATCCTTTCGGGGTTGATAAATTAAGTACCAGTTGTGTACTGGGGTCAATCTAATCGACTGGTCCCCTCCCCCCAAATTTCAGGCCTTGTGCCTAGAGTAGAAAAGAATATTTACGATTTTGGTTTCCTTCCTCATTTTATCAACTACAGCAATGTTTGATCATCGAGCAGTAATCACTGATTCACACTAGATTGAAAAATTCCACAAGATCTTATCAATGTTATTTCAATGTCATTTCAAGACTGTGCTTTTTACACAATCTCCAATGAACATATGGAGCTACGTTATCATGCCTCCTCTTGAGCTAATTTTGCTACGCTCGCTCACAATATATGAAACCGTTTAATTTTTTTTTGCCAGACGTCCCATAAAATGGTAATTCACTACTCTTTTCTGTTTGGAACTTGGAGTAATTAGTTCTCAGAGTTTGTTCTGGCATGGTTTCTACAGCTGGATGCCCTTCCTAGTGCCAACCACTTTACAGAGTGTGCTGGGTGTTATTTATGTGGTGCTGACACAAGTGCCACTTATGTGATTACGGGGCACCAGTATAAGTGCTCTGTACATGGTACTGGTACAAGTGCTTTTTTATGTGGTGTCAGCATGACTGCGTCTTACATGGCATTGACAGTGATTAATTTCAAACAAGTCAGTGTATAGTTTTGCAATTGCAAATAATGTGTGTTCCTGAATTTGCTTCAGTCACACTAATGAATATCACAGTTCCACTTGAAGGCAATACGTTCAACCTCATAAGTTGCAAAAAATAATCTGTATTGATAAAAATATATATTTGAACAATCTCATACTATTTGACCCATGTCAGCCTGGGAAAAACAAATTTTTTACATTTAAGAAATAAAAGCATAGTAGGGAATGTTATGTAGCTATATGGAACTTACAGATTTTGTACTGCTCATTCCAATGTTACTGTCATCTACTTTTATACTTCTTTCTAATTTGGCAGATTCAATTAAATTATTTCCATTATATGATGGCTTCTTGTATTTCCTATAAAAATAAAAACATTTGCAAGTTAAATATTTGTAGGAAGAATATTTAACAATTACCCTTTATTGAAACAAACTGAAGGAAACACTAATTTGAAGCATTAAAAGCAGAAAACTAAAGTCTTTCATTTAGTTCTGTGATATTTATGTTGAAACCCCACAATGTCTGACTTAATCTCCCTGAAATAATAAAGTAGCAGATTTTTGGTAGATCAGCACAATTGATTCTGCCCATCCCCTATGAATTGTGGCTTTGTGTTTATATGAATAATCAATGATGCAAAACTTTCTGAACATTAAAGAACTACTTCTGAGAAAAATATTTAAGCAGCATTTACTAAGCTACATTGTAGTGGCAAAATGAGTGATATTTAATGCAGAACAATCACCATTAATAAATTGATGATATTATTTCTTCATATTCCTAGTTATTCTAGCAATGACCAAACAGGATCACATTATTGAATCTTTCCTTTCTTGTTCAAGATAATGAGGACCAAACAATTCAATTTAATAAATAACAACACTAAACATATTAAATTATTATCAAGAGAATGCTAAGGCTTTGAGCTGGCAGAATCATTAGCATGTTGGGCAAAATGCTCAGCGGTATTTCGTCTGCTGTTATGTTCTGAGTTCAAATTTCACCAAAGTTAACTTTCCCTTTCATCCTTTTGGTGTTTGTAAAATAAATACAAGTTGTACACTGGGACCAATGTAATCAACTAATCCCTGTCCTAAAAGTTGCCGGCTTTGTGCCAAAATTTGAAATAATCAAGTTTCAATCATCATTGTTTAGCATCCATTTGAAAAGAAAAGTAAAAATATTTTTGTTAAATGCACAATGTTTTTGAAGATTTGTGTGATAGATTTTCACAAAGTATCCATCCACAAAGTTTTAAGCATAAGTCTATGGTAGAATAAACTTGCTCAAAGTATTGAGCAGTAGGATCAAACACTGAATTTATGTGAATGTCAAGTAAGACTGGATTTAAACCATGGGGTGCCTGTAGCTTTATCAAGTTCGTTCAGGTACATCTCATTGACAAAAGTAAAATAACTTGAAATATCGATGTCTGAGATTCCCAAGAGTTGGCGACACTGAACAAACTAGATGTTTTCACACCTTTTCACTATAAGAGAGATTTTTCTCTCCATGGTAACTGCAGCGTATTTGCGTTTAGCAGTTGAAATATGTGACAAACACATTTCAACTCACCTAAATTCTGCCCATACCTTAACACTGCTTTGCGCCTATGCCCCATCATCATCACCATCACCAGAATTCACTCTTCTTACACAGCTATGAGAACAATTAAAGTGATTCTTTAAAATATTTCTGAAGACAACAATGTAAACTTAGCAGAATGTTCTCCTCAAGAATAAAGACTTTGTCTGTATAGGTGTTACATCTGTTTCATATCTTACATTAGTGTGAAGCCTTCATTAACCAGTAACTTCCTTTTGATGTAACATTTAAATATGTCAACAATTGTCAGTTACTGAGTAGCATTAGACTATAGTGCATGTGTTGGGAATTATGTCTTTATCTGTAATGAAGGTAACAGCAAAATGACTGAGATATAATTTTATTGGGTCATTTGTTAAAAAATACAAGGTTTTAATGCAACATAAATTAATGTGGCTTACTATTTGAAAAGAGATTTTATATCTAGTGGGCTTTACAAAAGTCTTGTTACGGTTGGTTTTGGGTCTTTTGAGAAGTTTACGTGTGTGTCAAACATACTTAAAGTTCTACTTTTCCAGCATGTGTCATTAAAATGTTTTTTCATTGTGTGCAGGTGTATATAGATGGAAGTGAAAAGAATCAAGATCTCTGCTCTCCTGCAGATGGGCCACAACAAGTCCGGCATTGCCAAGTGGCTCAACATCAGCTGGATGACTGTCCACAGACTCATGGAGAGGCTCAAGAACAGGAAGGATCTCAAAGATTGATCTCAAGTTGTCAACTATTTGGCTATGAGAAAGGCCTTCAAAAGTGATCTGAAACACAAAATGACTGCACTCATGAAGAACAACAATGTCTTAGTGTCCATGGTATCAAGGGCCGTTAAAGAGAAGGGTGGCAAGAGCTTGAGGTACATGGAAAGGCCTCTGCTCACTGACCATATGTGAGAACAATGTCAGAAGTGCTGTCATCACATTCTCAATGACTTGAGGTGTCACAGCAATTGAGTTCTCATTTTTTTCTGATGAAAAAAAACCTTCACGGTTGATCTGGTCATCAACAAGCAGAATGATAATGTGGTTGGCTTCAGCCAGGACATCTCTGAGGTCCACTATATGTCCACAACCAAGCATCTGGAAAGTCCTGCTCTGGGTGTGAAAGATCACGAAGAAGGTGGACACCGTCCTTCAGCAGGATGGTGTCGCAGCCCACAGGGACAAGGTATGAATTTCTTGTTGAAGGACTTTTGGCTGCCGCAGTTGCCTGACCTCAATCCCCTTGACTACAGCGTGTAGGTAAATGTCAAGGTCAAAGCCTGCAAAGTTCACCACAGAAACATCAATGAACTGAAGTCCTTTGTCAACTGTATGTGGGCCAGTATAAGCAAGGACTGCAACGTGTGCGCGACTTTCAGGTCTTGCTTGGAGCACATGCTCATTACCGAGGATGGCCACATTGGTTAATATTAATATTTAAACACATGTTTATATGTTAAAACAGTAAAAACATGTCTAACTGCATCAAAGCTATTGTGTGCTTTTATGAGAGCATTGTAATGAGTGTAACAGGACTTTTGCAAAGCCTGGTATGTATACCTGTAAAAGAATCACTTGTAGAAACAAGAGAATAATTGTTTGATAGTTATCCAAAAATAAATCCCTAAATAAGATAAAGAAGTTGAAATAGAAAACAAATTAATTTACCGTATTATATACACAATAACTACAATTAAGAGAAGACAAAGAATTCCCAGCACTACTCCAATAACAATTGCAGCAGTTCGAAAACCTAGGAAGAAGAAAAAAAAGAAATGGTAAATTTCAAATAAATATATTAAAATAATGTTTAAAATGGAATAAATAATATCGTGTCATGAGTTTTTGCAAATTTTGCTTCATTTGTTTTATTTTTCAGTTAGTCAAAGTTGTATGACGATTTACACTGAATGACCTTCCGTCAAGGCATAACTCACTTGTAAATACATCTAACCAATTAGATAGTATTGCCTTGTTTTTTATACAACATACCGAAAGAGTGTAGTAAACTACTTCTATCAACTAAAAGGAACCCCAAAATTCTTGGACGCATGGTTTTGACTGCAGAAATACATAATGCAATAGTGTGAATACACTTGGCTATAAAAGCACACAGTTGTAAAATCTGCAAAGTTTACTTGCTTTCTTTGCCAGTCAAACACTGGTAAAATTGTTTGTGTTCATGAATATCTAGTGAACTCTTTCTAAAGACTTCTGATAACTTGTTACAAATAGAGGCGATTTCATAAGGATTTTAAATATTTAGTGTTAACATGATCCAACCTTCTTACCATTAGTTTCTGAAACAAGTTATTGTCTTAAAGTATGTCAATTCAATCAAAAGGATTTACTGTATATAAATAATTATTTGAAACAGATTTCTAATCTTGTGAAAAAATGTTTATAGAAGAGTTGACTTTTATGACTTTGTCTCTTGTTTGCAATTAAAAAGTAAAGCACAGCATGTTAGAAAAATAAATGAGCTTTAACTCTTTATTTGACATAAATTCCCATTCAGTGAAAATATAATACTCATAACAAATAAATCTTTGATTCCAACTGAAAATAAAAATTGAGTAAAACTTTCTATAAGCCAGGGTTATGAAATTTATGTTAGCAAAATATATACTTATTGGTAAGAATCTATGGCTTTATCATTCAAAATTTGCCAAGGTCAACTTAGATATATGCTTCATCAAGGTCAAGATAAAATATAACTGAGTAGAAAAAAAGAGCAGCTCAGGTACAATATAAAAAATGATGAGTTTTTACTTTAGCAGTTTCTAAGGTTATGGTTTTGAACTTCCTTCCAAACAAATTTGTGCTAAACAAATTAAGTGAACATTATATGGGTGGATTATACAAATGGAAAATGACTAAAATGCCAGTTTCGTAAGCTTTCAAGCATGAATGCTATTCAACATAAAACTGCTAACTTTTCATTGAACATATGAATCTCCTACAGTAGAATGTCACAACATGTAGCAAACCATCAAATTAAGTTTAAAGTTCAATGAATAGATGAATAGTAAAGTTGTCATGTATACACACAAAGAATTAAGGTTTACAACATTATATAACATACTCTCCTCTTCTTCCAGTTTCTTATCACAATATTTGTCGGTCCAGTAATCATGACATCTGAAAGTAAATTTCAAGCAAATAAAAATTTTAATGAATCCAGTATTGTGTATGTGTGAGTGTATATGTGAGTATTTTTTTTATATATGTGTAACTGTATGTATTAAATATTTTTTTTTGTTGTTGTTTATATCCAAGCAATGGACCACTGCATCATCATTCAATAAAATGTTTTTATGGAGAGAAAAATATTCAAAAACATGAACATATGTCAGAATGACAAAGAAACAAGGAAGGTACCATGTGGTCATGGTATGTGTTATAAACAATAGCTAATTCACTATTTATAATTAGGCAAATTCTATTGTATTTCTTTAAATTAATTTTATTTCAGTTAATTTTTAAAATACTACTTTTTCCAAAAATAATTCCATGGGCTTAAATACAGACTTAAATAATTTTTTTTTCTGAAAATAATAAAAATTACTGGGGCTAAAGAAGAAAAGAGTTTCTGAATATAAGCCCATAGGCTTAAAATTGGATGAGCTTATTTTTGGAAAAAACCAGTAACGTTTTTTTAATTTTTGTCTTAATAAAATATAGGAAATTTTAAAAATGTTATTCTTGGCTGCAATATTATAAGTACAGTAGATTTTTAATTTTAAGTACTTTTTAGTTTCCTTTAGAAGTGACAAATTAGGAAATTCTACTGAAGAAATCTTGTTCTGTACTTTTCCAGGTATAACAACTTAAGAATATTAGCATGCATGCGATTGCATTTTTCATTGTAATGTAATTTGTTTCACTTTGAAATCTCCCTTTGCACATGCCAATTCTTAAAGTAAAATATCTTCAAAATTAGAGGGATTGCTTTCTCAGTATTTGTAAGGTGGTGAGCTGGAGGAATCTCTTGCATGCTGGGTGAAATGCTTAGAGGTACTTTGTCTGCTACTATGTTCTGAGTTTAAATTCTGCTAAGATCAACTTCGCCTTTCATCCTTCTGGGGTCAATGAAATAAGTACCAGTTATGCTCTGGGGATTATGCAATCGACTCATCCCCTTCTCTCCAAATTTTCAAGGCTTTGCGCCTAGAGTAGAAATAATTATTTGTTAACTGTGCTTTGATTTTCAGAATATAGCTTGACCTGGAATATACTCTCAGACAATTCACAGATTTCTTAAAGAAAACAACTTAAAGTGAGAATAAAATATATTTTAATTGATGAAGTAATTTTTGAAAATTTTTATATGAACTTATGCAAAAGTACATTACTTGCTGCTGGTTTGTAATAAACAGTTTCACATGTAAAATAATCTTAATGCAAGTTATAGAATCACATTGTCACTTCTCACCTGCATTGATAAGACTCTTCAAGCTTTATACAATCTCCATTTTGACAACGATGGCCAGCACACACGTCTAGATTAAAGCAAGGAAAAAAAAAGACATTGTTTATTATCAGAGGAATATAAAATAGATAAGCAGGTGAAAGTAGGGTGAGGCTATAGAGTCAAGGTTGAAGAGAAAGGAAGAATTGATAGAAATATAGAAATAGTTCCAAAGTAGTGTAGTTGCATGTGTGTGAGAGAGAGAGGAGGAGGAGAGAAAAATTGATGGGGAGGAGAAAAACATGGTTAAATGAATTTTGATTGAAACTTTGATAAAAATACTCACCAACACAAGATTTACTTTCATTCTTAAAGACATGACCAGATTCACATAAACATTTGTAACCACCAAATGTATTTGTGCAAGGGATACCTCCACAAGGTTGAATAGTGTTGCATTCATCAATATCTAAATTAGAAAAACCACAACATTACTATCATTAATTTATAAAAGCCAGGGATCTTTTCTGTTTGGTTGCCAGTGGTGGCCAGCGTCAATTGTCTGTTCGAATTGATTTCATATTCAGTGTAATGAAACACTTTTATAGGCTAATTAATGACGTGAAAAGCATTTTCACTATAAATCAATAAATAAGGAGTTATTAGTAATTAAATTTTTGAAAATTTTGGTAATTTTAGCCAATTGTAAGCCACAGATAGATTCATGTCTGTTTCGATAATAACTTGAAAACTATTTTGCCTGTTGCCATAGTAACAATCTTTGATAAGTCTGCAAGGAATCATGTGTTGACAGCAGTCTTGTTTACTCATTTCTTTTTGTTATTGGGCATTGAGGTGGTTGTGAGGTGTGCTAAAAATAACAGCTAGATAAGATTTTTTTGATAAATTTTTTACATTTAAGTTTATTTGCCAACATCTCGCTCAGAGATTTAACACTAACTGCTTTCTCTTTTGAATTAAGATGAATATTTATTTACATGAAAGAAAATCACCAGAAAACTTTTGTGCTAAAAACAACAGCTAAATAAGATTTATTTACATGAAAGAAAATTACCAGAGACATAACACGTGTTGTTTATAAATATTGACAACATGTGCTATTTTCAGGATGTTGACAATGCAGAAAATGATAGCTTCAAAATCCTGTTTCCTGACTGGGTGAAAATTATCAAACTTTAAACCTCTATGACTTTTTTAAAACATTTTCCTGGCAAAAATGAAATAACTCCAGCAATTCAGTTTGGGCAAGTGTATTATTGTGTCAAAGTTTAGAATTTTTGGTAAACTTTAATTTTTAGAACTGCTGGCAACCAAACTGAAAAGATCCAAATTCAGATGTTCTTCAAATTGTGAAAAGTTTATATTGAATTTAGAGAGTGGATTAAATATTACATATGACTTTATCCACATATAATCAATACATAGCAATATCTATATCAAAATTGTCTTTATAATAAAATTTTCTATTCATTATACACTGGAAAACATTAAAATAATCTCTTTGCAAAATTAATAATTAGAAAAGTTAGAGCAAAAAGAATTAACTTTTTTTTTTTTTACTCTGTTTAACTTATTTCCACTCTTTGACCCTAATGTTGCACTTACCTTTACATGTAAACAAGCCATATTGGGGCGAATGATCAAAACCTGGTTTACAATTACATCTAAAACCCTTTTCCTCTGCTGTACAGTTTGTAGTCATTGAATCACAAATGATTTCCTTGCACATATCTTGGACTAAAAAACATTATCAAAAAATAGGAGAAAATATTTAAAATACTGCTATGAATCCCCTGGCAAATAGAACATTGTGTTTTATACAGCATGTTTTATGTAAAGGACTGCAATTGTTTCAGATTTGACAAATGAATGTAATCACAAAGAGAGAGTTATAAGAAGTGTTTTTGATGCTAAAATGATAAATAGTATTGACAAGGTAGTAATGTTTGTTAATGAATGTATAAGTGAGCAATTGCTGAGTAATTGTGTCAAAGTTAATTAGTAGTTGATCAAATAATATTTTCCAGTATTCAATCACTCCCATCATTGCTGGTCAGAAGACAAGACATAGCAATGGAGTAAAGTTTTTAGTTCAATGTGGCAGCACTGCTTACATCTGAGGCGTTCAGTTCTGCTTCAGAAAGTGATTTCTTAGCTGTCCTGATTTATTTATTTATTTTTACTAGTTTCAGTCATTAGATTGTGGCCATGCTGGGGCACTGCCTTGAAGAATTTTTTGTCAACTGAATCAATACCAGTACTTTTTTGAAGCCTAGTACTTATTCTATCGATCTCTAGGGACCTAGACACACTAACACTGGTTGTGAAGCAGCGGAGGAGCAAACACAGATGCAAAGACACACACAAACATACATAAATACATACATGCACACACACACATACACACACACACACACACACACACACACACACACTCACACTCACACTCACACACACACACACATACATATACATATACATACATACACACATATATACATATACATACACATATATATATGTATATATAAACAGGCTTCTTTCAGTTTCCCTCAATTAAATCCACTCACAAGGCATTGGTCAGCCTGAGGCTATAGCAGAAGACACTTGCCCAAGGTGCCATGTAGTGGGACCGAACCCAGAAGCAAACAGTTCATGTTAACTGAAGAAGGAAGTTGTTCCTTGGAGATCATGGCTCTGATTGGAAACTTTTTCAGTGATTACATATTTCAACCACAAAAAACTTCCAGAAAAACAGGCCAATCATAGTGAGACATTAAAGCAATATTTAGAAGCATGGGACTGACAACATTATGTAATTCTGAGATTATCTGAGAAAATTACAAAAGTGAGTTTGATTAGCTCTGATTTCTATATCTAAATTATCATTTTCAAGTAGATGTTGGGGAAGAATTTTCTTAAGCCCATGTAATAAAGGTATCTTGGGCCATTTTATCCAGTATTTGGTAAAAAATATTATGTTCTAAGAGCATGGAAATATTTGTCTAGGTGTTTTATTACTTTTCTGATGACAAAAAAATGAGTAACACAAAATTGCCTTACATTTAGGAAACATGAAGCTTCTGTAGAAGCTAAAAATGGTTGGGATTTTTAGATTATAGATTAAATAAGACAATTTATAGATTAAGTAAGACAGTTCATTTGTTTAGCCATTTCATTAATATGATTACTTAAAGTTTAGAGATGAACCTAACTAGACAATACATTAGAAATGTTTTCAATAAAACACGACAACAGAAGATGATAGAATCTTTTTATTTCAGATTTCATTCAATCAGTTTAATTTTTTTGTTGTTGATTCATTTGTATTAAACTAGGAGAGTTAGAATGTGATATTCATACAATGAAACCTATATGTCAAACAATCAGATGAAAGTATGAAGTCATACAAGAATTGAGCTATGCAAATAAAAGTACACACTTTTACTAACACAAATATAAGTTTTACATGAATTAAATTTGTAAATTCATTAATCTGAACTACAATTGTTGTAGTTCAGTTTATAAGGCAGACTTGCTGTGATATAGTAATGATTTATTGGTTACAAGGTGTAAACTCTATTATAATTGTTACAAGTTAGATTGCGAACTAAAAAAATTGGTTGCAATTACACATCATGGTTGAAACATTTAGCATTAAAAAAGTGCCCCTTTGTTAAAAAATACTTATCTGATTAAATAATTCAGGAGAAAATACAAAAATTGAAAGATTATCCAATTTATGGCAGCATAGAAAAAATGGATGCAATATGACAGAAAGTACTTACCATTTAGTTGTAAAGAAGCAGGGGCAACACATAAACCATTGAACTTACAACAGTCTGCGCTACATCCCTTTTTCAGCATGTTTTCCAGATCTGCTTGCTTAATAGCATCTCCATAAATTGTATAAAGGACTTTCAAGGAGTTTTGGTCAGTAGATCTCTTTGTCCTATAATAAAAGATGAAGAAATAAAATTCATATTTCTTAAATAGGAACAATTCCTGAAAATATATTATTTCACATATGCTAGATTTATTGAGATGGTGCCATAAAAAATAAATGTAGTAACCTTCATTATTTAATGGATTTATAAAATTTTACAAAATAAGAATACTTAAAAGAGCACCATTTTGTAATTAGCAGAAACATTATGTAACTGTTACAGTTATGCATTTGGATAAGTTTGAATGTTATGACAAGAAAAAAAAAATCTGAGGAGCTGTCATTTGGTCTGTGAATGAGAAATTGTTTTAAATTGATAGATTTTGGGTAGTATTGAAGATGGGTAAATAAACAGGGAGCAGAAAAGCAATAATATCAACAAATATAGTCAGAATAAAGCAGTGATTCAACATTTTGATTCACTGAATCAATCCTTCCATTGGCTACCTTTCGATATGTAGAAATCCTGCATCGCATCACCCATCAGTTTTAAGACATGACTCTCCTTTTAGTGAAAAAGTTTTTTCTTAATTTAAAAAGTATTTAATTTTGTTTGTTTGTTCCAACAGCAAAGACTGAGGTCAATTCAACCTCACATCAGTGAAACACTTCTCAATCACTATACAATTTTACCTTTCCTTTTCTTACTTATGCAGCAAAATATTTCTCTCCTTTCTTGTTTAAGTACCCTCATCACTCACCCACACCTTCATCATGGGTAATGACCTACTATTAACACTTTCCTCAACCCCTTTTCTCTTTGCTGCACCCTCCTAACCAACTTCAAATGCCCTTCCCACTTGTACTCATCTGTGTAGGTCCATTCAACTAGGCTGTATTCATCCCTTACTTCAACATTCCAGCAATAAATCCCTCTCAACTCTTATCTTTCTCTTCGAGTGGTACTCATAAAACTTGTTAAGAGACTTTATCTGTCGTCCTCTCAATGTTTCTGCCACACTACCTTAGTTTAGCAAAGCTGTTATACAGAGGAAAATTGCTTACCCTTACCTACCAAAGTAAGGTAGTTGTGCAATATTCAAAATGGACTTGTCTGATAACTGGATCTATCCTGCAGGCAACAGCTATTTGAATTAGCTCTGCAAGTTAGATGCTGAATTAGGACATGGGGAATAGTTTCATCTCTCTCTGCATGTCACAGACAAATCAAGTTGATGGTACTGCTTTGCTTATAGAGTATATCCTGATCCACACAATCAGACCAAGGACAATGTTCTCTGAGCTTTGAAAAAAAAGTCCGAGTTGATTTTCATGGTACTGTAAGCTACTGTTCAATAAATCCAGTAGTTGCCATGAATTGATCACAGAGTAATTTAATGCATTGAATAATGGAGAAGAAGAAATCTCGAGCTGGTGTTGTGCCAGAAGGGAAATGCTGCTGACAATTACAGACCAATTTCCTGCCTCCCATTAATGTGGTGGTTACAGTCAGGAGGAATTGCAGAAGAACTGTATAAATTTCTTGATGAGAATGATATATTACCAACAGAACAAAAAGGTTGTAGAAGGAGATGCAGAGATACTGAAGATCAACTGTTGGTAGACAAAATGGCAATGTAAGACTGTAAATGAAGGAGAACATATTTGGGAATGAACTGGATTGACTATCACAAAGCTTATGATATGATTCCGCATTCGTGGTTCATCGAGTGTTTAGATCTGTTTGAAATTCTGAAGAATGTAACATGTTTCCTGAAGAGAAGTATGGTGGGATGGAAAACTGAACTGACATCTTATGGAAAAAAACTTAGGCACCCTGAGTATCAGAAGAGGGATTTTCCAGCGTGATAGCTTATCTCTGTAGCTTTTTGTTCTCTGCATAATACCTCTGAAATTGGTACTTATGAAAATATTGAAACACATGAAGAAGGCCGACATCATTAAAACTGAAAATTGTGTAACTAAAGAAAAATTTAAACAAGAAATGAACAAAGAAGAAGAAAAAGCATGGAAGGAAAAGAAAATGTATGGTCAGTTAGCAAGAGGTGTGAATGTTAAGACAGATACAAAGGACTGGTGGCTCTGGATGAGAAGTGACCTGAAGATAGAGATAGAAGCACTCATATGCGCAGCTCAGGAACAAGCATTAAGGACCAATTATATGAAGTGCAGAATGTGTGGTAAGAGGGGTGAAACAGTAGCGTGCATCATTAGTGGATGCCTGAAATTGGCACAATGTGAATACAAAAGAAGGCTTGACAATATGGTAAGAATGATCCATAAAAAGCTCTGTGGAAATCATGGCCTACAAAGAATAAAGGCATCATATGAGCAAACCCCAGAAGGAGTCACCGAAAATGTGAACTGTAAAATCCTGTGGGATGCAATGATCCAGTGCGATCACCTGACCAAACATCAGAAACCAGACATTGTTGTGGTGAATAAAAAAAGAAAGAACATGTATGATAATCGACATAGCATGCCCTGTGGATAACAGGATCAATGAGAAAGAAGAAGAAAAAATAAACAACAATGACGATTTAAAATGGGAAATATGAAGGTTGTGGTCAATGAAGAGATTAGACATGAATACTGATAGTAATTGGTGCACTTGGAAGTATCAGCACTCAACTACCAACATGGCTGAAAAAGATTGGTACAAGTATGACAGTAGAACACCTACAAAAATCAGCATAGCTTGGAACTGCAAGAATTCATCTCAGGGTTCTTGAAGTATGACCGGTAAACAAGTGTCACCTTAGTCTGCTGGCTGTGGACAGCTGACACATTCCATCATACTCAGCAAAATAAGCTGTGAGTTCCCTTGGTATAAAAAATGGGCTACAGCAAATATTCTGCTCAATACCACAGATTTGCTTGACAGTTGTTTGACCTTAACCAGTTGAGCATGTCCCTTAGTGGCTGACGATATATGCATCTCTTATCACAAGCAGAAGTAGTGGGGGAGCATCATAGCAATATGTTGAGAGGAATTCTTTGAGGTTTGAATAATTCATCTCTGGAAACATGGATGTTTCGTTCAATATCCTTAAATAGACCTTATTCAGGGACCTTTTGAGCGGGATGGGCTACTCAACATGAAGAAAATTCTAACTGGGCCTCACCTGCAAGGTCATCTGCTGTTAATCTTGATATGAAATCACCATATCACTCACATATGGTTGTGATGCATGTGCCTGGTGTACCCTTATCAGACAGGTAGTCATGATGGGTATACTGGGCTTCGTATATTTTACCCCAGTGTCACTTTGATGGCATGCACGCACTGCTCTCTCACCCAATAATAATAATAATAAAATACAATCCCTTAAAGTTTGAAATAGGAAGAATTTAGAGCATGTGAACAGTAAAGGCCATGCCTGTAATAATTGGGGCATTGAAAACAGTCAGCCAAGATATAAACAAATGGCTGAAGGAGATTGAAATAGAATGCCTAGTAGAGCTTCTACAGAAAGTTTGTCACTTAGGGACAGCAAAGATTATCAGGACGGTTCTAAGCACTTAAAAGATTGCTGAAACATCATCATCATCATCGTTTAATGTCCGCTTTCCATGCTAGTGTAGTAACGCCGTGCGCATGCGTAGTCTCACGCATGCGTGGAATTAAACAACCAAGCGTTCCCGCTCAATTCATTCTCTTTCTTGCTGGCCAGCAATAGAGCATGGACATGTCAAGAAGTGTCTCCAACACCCAACTCTGGAGACAGTCTCTTTACGTGTATAGCTGTCACTCTCCATCTTTCGGACTTACACTCGACAGCTCGCTTACACCTACATAACAACGTCCCAACAACTATGCTCACACAATCAGAAGCTGTAACAACAAGAGCTAAAGATGTATATATTTACCACCTGAATAAATGTTGTATAAGTTGATAGTCTGGAGTTCAGCGTTCCGTTATATTCTTAATTTTATATAGGAAAGTCAGGTATACATCTAATGATGTATAACCAACTTTCCTATACTAGCATGGGTTATTAATAATAATAAATAATGAACGCTTACCGGTTGCTTTGATTTGTCACAATGTCATCAATTACAACTACATTATTTTTTCCAATTTTGTCAAGTATCTGAAATATAAGAATACATAGAATATTACTTTTAGCATTATCATTAATATCAAACTGTAACTCCAGCTGCTGTAGCCAACTTATTGAGTTTCTTTAGAAATTCACTTGAATTGCTGATGGTGGCTCATGAGTGGATGTTATCTATCTAGGCTTTGCTGAAATCTTCAGTTCTATATCACACAAATGACACATGGAAAACTCTCTGCAATGGGTATGAAAGCTAATCTCTATAACTGGCTGAAGTCCTTCAGTCTTGGTCAAAAAGAGGCAGTTATGGTTCTAGGACATCATTCTTCACCCTATGAGATGGTGTACCACAGGGATCCGTTCTTGGACCCCTACTGTTTGTTGCATATACTAATGACATAGATGCTAACTTGAAGAATGTTACAGTGTTGAATTATGTAGATAACATCAAGCAGTACCTTGCAATAAAATGAATAGATCCTATGTGCTATAGATCTTTCCAGCAATCAGACCTGGACACAATGCAGCAATGGATCTCTGACTTGCAACTCAAGCTAACTGTGGACAAGTGCATCTCTCAACAACACCAATCTCAAGAAGTCTGTCAGTGAATGTAACATGGATATAATTGTAAACAGCAATCCGTGTTGGAAAAACCACATCTCCAAGATTGTCAAGGAGGCTGAGGGCGTCCTGGCATCACTCAGTAAGACCTTTGTCTCTCCAACTATCGATTTAAAGCTGTATATGACTATGGTATGTCCACTCTTAGAACTTGCATCACCAGTCTGGAACCCCTATCTTGCTCAGCATATAAATCCCCTGGAAACTCTTCAGAAACGTGCAACAAATCGAATACTTGCCGTCAGGCATCTACCATAGTCCAAATGTCTCGCTTCCCTGGGAATGGGCACACTGAATCTCAGATGTCTGGCGACTGACTTGGTTGATACCCACAAGATTATCCATCATCTTTCCAACAACAACCTTGGGCACCTTCTTGAATTCCATATGACAAACACTCGTGGACATGCTTACACAGTCAAGAAAAAAAACAAAAACAACACAGCACCTATGACTTTTGTAAACATTTCTCCATGTTCAGAATTGTTGAAGTATGGAATAAACTACCTGCTCTCAAGACACTGCATCTTTCAAAACTTCCATGCCTCTTGAAATCCATGGACAGTTCACCTGATGCTACCTTTTTTTTTTAAAGTTGTGGTACACCTCAGCACTGTATGCAACAATTTCATTATTCTATTATATAGACACAAATGATGGTTTGTTGATAGAAATAGAAGCATTACATTGGTAAAAGATCAAACATCAACTTCAGGCGAAGTAGATATAGGATCACTTAATCTCTCACAAGACGGTAGGGTGTGATTTGAGGAAATTTTGTTGCTTTTTCTGGCAACTTGCAGCTACAGTCTTGTAGAAACTGTTTTGTAAACTGTGTTGATAACTAATGGAAGATAAATTCAGACTGAGTGATCACAAAATCTTTGGTCTGATCAAGAAAATGGAATTTCTTAATTTGTATTAGGTTAAGTATAACATCATAAGAAAAACCACTAAATGGAGGAATGTATAAAGAAATATGTATTCATCAAATGCAATCAGCCAGGTTTATTTCTACTTTTCAATTACAGGTATGTTTAAGCCAAATATAGGAAGCATTTCTAGCAAATTCCAATTGAAGACAAGATGGATGTACTTACTGATTTTTTCATTCCTTCACTAGTAGTTTTATATTCTTCACTGGATTTGTCAGCCAGTTTTTCTGCCATTTGTGTTTGCGTTATACCTCGCAGATTAATTGACATGAATCCAGAAAATTTGTTTTTGTTGGCAACTGTAATACAGAAAATATAAACCTGACTAGATACTTCCAAAATGTACCAACATTGGTAGAAGAGTATAAAATCCAAAGAATACTCAAACTATATTTAATTAAATATATAGACAAAAGAAACAGGCTTGGAAGGACTGGAAGAACAGTGGTAGTAGGGAATTGTATCAAACTGCCAGAAGGGAAGCTAGGCGACAGGTTTATTTAGCCAGAGGTGAAGCAGATAAGAAAAAATTTGCCAGTGTTCTGAGCTGTGAGGACCAAAGACTTGAGGTATTTCGTGTTGCAAGACAGTGTGTGAGAGAGAATCGTGATGTTGTGGGAGAGAAATGTGTTTGCATGGATGATGGTACACTTGCCCTAAACATGGCTGCAAAGAGAGAGGTTTGGAGACGCCACTACGAAAGGTTGCTCAATAAAAAGAATGAATGGGAGAAAGAGAGTCTGCCGAATGTTGACCCAACAGAGGGACCAGCTATCTGAATTGACAGTACCATGGTAGATAAAGCAATTAAGACTATGAAGACAGGGAAAGCCCCCGGCCCATCAGGAATCACTGCAGAGATGCTCAAGATATCTGGCAGTGTCGGCTATAGC